>NW_027454538.1:0-55000 GCF_040206685.1 Ascaphus truei | reverse complement strand
CACTTCCTCTGTGACTTGAGAAATACTTTCCTTTTTCTTCTCTTTGCTTTAGTAGCTCCAGAGACATTAGTGGTACTGGGCACACACTCATCGCTATCAGCTTCCACATCTTGCTTGTGCTCACAGGGCGTAGTTTGCTTTTGCAGCTGTGGGAGACAATATTCATTGTGCTGCTCCTGTTGCCACTGTTTATATTTGAGAATTTGGGGACACACTTCCCCCGTGTGACCTGGTTCATGACAGGTCCAGCATACTGTATCCTTTAAAAAGTCACCTGATTTCCTTCTAGCCGGCATGGCTCTAAATTCCTGGTCACTGACTCCAAGGGTATGGGGTCCTGCGCTCTGGACATTGGTCACTTTTGCAGCTTTCATCTGCGGGTATGGCTCTCTTCTCGGGGCCACATGAGTCGTCATCATCACCCTCATTATCGTATGGCCTGAAGGGACACTGTTTTGTATGATTAAGCTCATTGCAAAATGGACGTTTGACGGCGGCCATTTAAAAAAACCATTTTTCCCCCCCACACCCGACGGGGCAGACTTTGCACAACACACGCGAGTTGTACTTGCTTTACAATATTTGAACCTTCTGGGTTCTTCTTAGGGCAACATCTTTGCAAAAATCCATTTTCACTTTCTTTTATACTCGACAGGGTAAACTTTACACATAGCACTTGATAGCTGCAAATTTACTTGCTTCAGCAAAATAAAATTGTGGGTTTTCTGCTTGGGTTCATGACCTTAACACAAGCATGTCAAACTTGTCAAGGATTAACATATCTTCATCTACTGATCCCCAGAGGAGTAGCATCCCACTTCTGACACCACCTGTGGCAAGACGGCCTCAAGGCAGGGTCAGTAAGACCCTAGACGCTGTGTTAAGTTTTAACTTTAGTGGTTTATTTGCAACCAAACAGCAACCAAAGCATTTGGGGCTACTGACCCTTTAAGGCAAAACACAAAAATAATGAAATAAAATCCTATCCCTGTCAGGGAAACTAACTGACCTTTGTGGTGGTGGCCCTTACTAACAGGGCCGCCAGCTAAGCTGGTTGTCAGCCCAAAAAATGCCCTGGTATCTGGAAGAAAGTAACAGTCTTTGTACAGAACAAATAAAGGGTTTTTCTTATCTGTTAGTCCTTGTCTTTATCCTGGGTGTGGTTCCCAGCTGGACCCCGCAGTTTACACTGGCGACACACTTTATTCGAGCTCGGCTAGTCCCACGAATTCGGGTATACCCGGGTGTATTGAGGTTTGTGACTGTTTTCTGCCCGAGTGCATTGGGTTATTTTCCAGGCAGGGATTGTAGCATTTTATTCCCGCTGGCTGCAATACTGCACAGTATATATATATATATATACTGCATTACAATTCATGAATTTATGCCATCTGGTAGACAAACGAAGCATTGCAGCCTATTAAATCCTTATCATTATCATTTAACAGATCAGCCGCCCGTCAGCCAGGCATGAACCCAGGCTGGGAAGGCAAACGCAACGGGGCTTGTCAGAGGTGAGGAGCGGCGCATTCCAGGTATCTGCCAGGTACATACTGGGTATTTGCTCGAATAAAGTGTGTCGGTGCAGTAATAGCCAGAAAAGCAAAAACCCTTTAAGAAAAACCCTTTATCTGTTAGTCCTTGTCTTTATCCTGGGTGTGGTTCCCAGCTGGACCCCGCAGTGTAGCTTCTTTCAGTCCTAGGGTCCAATACAGCCAGACTCTCCCTGGCTGGGAGAACTTCCACTTCCCCTCTCTCTGTGGAATAAAGCAGTCTCTCTGTACAGCAGCTTCCTGTGTCTTTTAAAGTACTTCCTTTTTTTCTCTGTGGAACCCAGCCCGATTAATCAGTTTTGAGCTGCTTCTCTTTCTCTGTGAGGAGATTAACGCTCTGTGGACTGGCTGCAGCATCTCTAAATTCACTGTTTCAGCCTACTAAGTCAGTGACTATCATATATCCCTCACCCAGAGAAACATTGTCCTGTTCCAGCCTACTGAATCAGTGACTCTGTCACAGTATTTAGACGTATTTGTATTTACATTGTATACCGTTTAGTAAAGGTTTTTTTTTCCCCATATGATATTGATTACATGAGGCAGGGGGGGCCCGAGAAATTTCATGGATGAAAAGGGGGACTCGGCTGAAAAAGTTTGCTCACCCCTGATATAAGCAATATTACTAAGCAGTGCTACTCCATAAAACATTCTGTCCCAATCATATGCCTAGCAGCACTTAGTATATCTGGCCCATAGCAATCTACTCCAGGTCTCACACAGTAGCACTGGGGCACCTCATCCCACGTGTAACCGGCTCCCACTGTCCCCCCCACCTCATCCCACGTGTGACCGGCTCCCACTGTCCCCCCCCACCTCATCCCATGTGTGAACTGCTCTCACTGTGTGTCCCCCCCCCCCTCATCCCAAGTGGGACCGGCTCCAACTGTCCACCCACCTTATCCCACTTGTGACCGACGCCCACTGTAACCCCCCCAAATTATCCCACGTGTGACCGTCTCCCACTGTCCCCCCCCCCTCATCCCACTGTCCCCCCACCTCATCGCATGTGTGACCGTGTCCCACTGTCCTCCTTCATTCCACATGTGACCGGCTCCCACTGTCTCGCCCCCACCTCATCCCACGTGTGACCGGCTCCCACTGTTCCCCCCCACCTCATCCCACGTGTGACCGGCTCCCACTGTCCCCCCACCTCATCCCACGTGTGACCGGCTCCCACTGTCCCCCCACCACATCCCACATGTGATCGGCTCCCACTGACCCTCCACCCCCCCACCTCATCCAACATTTGACCGGCACCCAATGTTGTCCCCCCCCACCTCATCCCACGTGACTGGCTCTCACAGCCTCACCTTACAGAGGCAGCATCCCCTCACCTCGCAGAGAGCACCGCCTCACCTCGTAGAGAGCACCGCCTCACCTTGCAGAGAGCACTGCCTCACCTCGCAGAGAGAGCACCGCCTCACCTCCCGGGGAGCACCGCCTCACCTCGCAGAGAGAGCACCGCCTCACCTCGCAGAGAGAGCACCGCCTCACCTCGCAGAGAGCACCGCCTCACCTCGCAGAGAGCACCGCCTCACCTCGCAGAGAGCACCGCTTCACCTCGCAGAGAGCACCGCCTCACCTCGCAGAGAGCACGGCGTCACCTCGCAGAGAGCACCGCCTCACCTCGCAGAGAGCACCGCCTCACCTCGCAGAGAGCACCGCCTCACATCGCAGAGAGCACCGCCTCACATCGCAGAGAGCACCGCCTCACATCGCAGAGAGCACCGCCTCACATCGCAGAGAGCACCGCCTCACCTCGCAGAGAGCACCGCCTCACCTCGCAGAGAGCACCGCCTCACCTCGCAGAGAGCACCGCCTCACCTCGCAGAGAGCACCGCCTCACCTCGCAGAGAGCACCGCCTCACCTCGCAGAGAGCACCGCCTCACCTCGCAGAGCACCGCCTCACCTCGCAGAGAGCACCGCCTCACCTCGCAGAGAGCACCGCCTCACCTCGCAGAGATCACCGCCTCACTTCGCAGAGAGCACCGCCTTACCTCGCAGAGAGCACCGCCTCATCTCGCAGAGAGCACCGCCTCATCTCGCAGAGAGCACCGCCTCATCTCGCAGAGAGCACCGCCTCATCTCGCAGAGAGCACCGCCTCATCTCGCAGAGAGCACCGCCTCACCTCGCAGAGAGCACCGCCTCCCTCGCAGAGAGCACCGCCTCACCTCGCAGAGAGCACCGCCTCACCTCGCAGAGAGCACCGCCTCACCTCGCAGAGAGCACCGCCTCACCTCGCAGAGAGCACCGCCTCACCTCGCAGAGAGCACCGCCTCACCTCGCAGAGAGCACCGCCTCACCTCGCAGAGAGCACCGCCTCACCTCGCAGAGAGCACCGCCTCACCTCGCAGAGAGCACCGCCTAACCTCGCAGAGCACCGGCTCACCTCGCAGAGAGCACCGCCTCACCTCGCAGAGAGCACCGCCTCACCTCGCAGAGAGCACCGCCTAACCTCGCAGAGCACCGGCTCACCTCGCAGAGAGCACCGCCTCACCTCGCAGAGAGCACCGCCTCACCTCGCAGAGAGCACCGCCTCACCTCGCAGAGAGCACCGCCTCACCTCGCAGAGAGCACCGCCTCACCTCGCAGAGAGCACCGCCTCACCTCGCAGAGAGCACCGCCTCACCTCGCAGAGAGCACCGCCTCACCTCGCAGAGAGCACCGCCTCACCTCGCAGAGAGCGCCTCACCTCGCAGAGCACCACCTCACCTCGCAGAGAGCACTGCTTCACCTCAGAAGTAAGCAGTGCCTCACCTCACGGAGAGCACAGACTCACCACAGAGAGCAGCGCCTCACCACGTAGAGAGCACCGCCTCACTTCACAGAGGCAGCACCGCCTCACTTCACAGAGACAGCACCGCCTCACCTGGTAGAGAGCACGGCCTCACCTGGCAGAGAGCACCGCCTTACCTGGCAGAGAGCACCGCCTCACCTCGCAGAGAGCACCGCCTCATCTCGCAGAGAGCACCGCCTCATCTCGCAGAGAGCACCGCCTCACCTCGCAGAGCACCACCTCACCTCGCAGAGCACCACCTCACCTCGCAGAGAGCACTGCTTCACCTCAGAAGTAAGCAGTGCCTCACCTCACGGAGAGCACAGACTCACCACAGGGAGCAGCGCCTAACCACGTAGAGAGCACGCCTCACTTCACAGAGGCAGCACCGCCTCACTTCACAGAGACAGCACCGCCTCACCTGGCAGGGAGCATCGCCTCGCCTGGCAGAGAGCACCGCCTCACCTGGCAGAGAGCACCGCCTCCCTCGCAGAGAGCACCGCCTCACCTCGCAGAGAGCACCGCCTCACCTCGCAGAGAGCACCGCCTCACCTCGCAGAGAGCACCGCCTCACCTCGCAGAGAGCACCACCTCGCAGAGCACCACCTCACCTCGCAGAGCACCACCTCACCTCGCAGAGAGCACTGCTTCACCTCAGAAGTAAGCAGTGCCTCACCTCACGGAGAGCACAGAGTCACCACAGAGAGCAGCGCCTCACCACGTAGAGAGCACCGCCTCACTTCACAGAGGCAGCACCGCCTCACTTCACAGAGACAGCACCGCCTCACCTGGTAGAGAGCACCGCCTCACCTGGCAGAGAGCACCGCCTCACCTGGCAGAGAGCACCGCCTTACCTGGCAGAGAGCACCACCTCACCTCGCAGAGAGCACCGCCTCACCTTGCAGAGAGCACCGCCTCACCTCGCAGAGAGCACCGCCTCACCTCGCAGAGCACCACCTCACCTCGCAGAGCACCACCTCGCAGAGCACCACCTCACCTCGCAGAGCACCACCTCACCTCGCAGAGAGCACTGATTCACCTCAGAAGTAAGCAGTGCCTCACCT
The DNA here is from genome assembly GCF_040206685.1 of Ascaphus truei. Classification (NCBI taxonomy): domain Eukaryota; kingdom Metazoa; phylum Chordata; class Amphibia; order Anura; family Ascaphidae; genus Ascaphus; species Ascaphus truei. The sequence goes on along the minus strand of NW_027454538.1, from coordinate 49,602 downwards.
CACGGAGAGCACAGACTCACCACAGGGAGCAGCGCCTAACCACGTAGAGAGCACGCCTCACTTCACAGAGGCAGCACCGCCTCACTTCACAGAGACAGCACCGCCTCACTTCACAGAGACAGCACCGCCTCACCTGGCAGAGAGCACCGCCTTACCTGACAGAGAGCACCGCCTCACCTGGCAGGGAGCATCGCCTCACCTGGCAGAGAGCATCGCCTCACCTGGCAGAGAGCATCGCCTCACCTGGCAGAGAGCACCGCCTCACCTGGCAGAGAGCACCGCCTCATCTGGCAGAGATCACCGCCTCACCTCCCACAGAGCACCGCCTCACCTCCCACAGAGCACCGCCTCACCTCCCACAGAGCACCGCCTCACCTGCCACAGAGCACCGCCTCACCTCCCACAGAGCACCGCCTCACCTCCCACAGAGCACCGCCTCACCTCCCACAGAGCACCGCCTCACCTCCCACAGAGCACCGCCTCACCTCCCACAGAGCACCGCCTCACCTCCCACAGAGCACCACCTCACCTCCCACAGAGCACCACCTCACCTCTCACCTCCCACAGAGCACCGCCTCACCTCCCACAGAGCACCGCCTCACCTCCCACAGAGCACCGCCTCACCACGCAGAGAGCACCACCTCACCTCCCACAGAGCACCGCCTCACCTCCCACAGAGCACCGCCTCACCTCCCACAGAGCACCGCCTCACCTCCCACAGAGCACCGCCTTACCTCGCAGAGAGCACCGCCTCACCTCGCAGAGGCAGGGAGCACCACCTCACCTCGCAGAGAGCACCGCCTCATCTCGCAGAGAGCAGCGCCTCACCTTGCAGAGAGCAGCGCCATAAAACAGGGAGCACCGTCTCACCACGCAGAGAGCACCGCCTCACTTCACGAGGCATCACAGCCTCACCTCGCAGATAGCACCGCCTCACATCGCAAACAGCACCGACACACCTCGCAGAGAGCACCGTCTCACCTAGCAGAGAGCACTGCTTCACCTCAGAAGTAAGCAGCGCTTCACCTCACGGAGAGCACAAACTCACCACGTAGAGGGCACCGCCTCACTTCACAGAGGCAGCACCGCCTCACTTCACAGAGACAGCACCGCCTCGCCTGGCAGAGAGCACCGCCTTACCTGGCAGAGAGCACCGCCTCACCTGGCAGAGAGCACCGCCTCACCTGGCAGAGAGCACCGCCTCACCTGGCAGAGAACACCGCCTCACCTCGCAGAGAGCACCGCCTCATCTCGCAGAGAGCACCGCCTCACCTCCCCAACATAATACTGAGTTAAGTTATGGTGAGTAAAAAAAGTGACAAAAACCCTCCACAGGAAAGCAAATATGCAAATATAACTGTATGCTCATCTGCATGTCTTAGGCAGGTCTGCAACCCCGCCTTTCCCCATTATCACCCAGCATACAGCACTTCCACTGCAGCAAGGGATTCTGGGAAATGACATGCAAATGAGCACACAGTGTCACTTTTTGCCTCAATAACCATTTTTAACATGGTTCCCTATAGGCTTAAGCTTGCTGCATGGTCACAGCCTATAGGGAACCATGTTAAAAATGGTTATTGAGGCAAAAAGTGACACTGTGTGCTCATTTGCATGTCATTTCCCAGAATCCCTTGCTGCAGTGGAAGTGCTGTATGCTGGGTGATAATGGGGAAAGGCGGGGTTGCAGACCTGCCTAAGACATGCAGATGAGCATACAGTTATATTTGCATATATATAAATATATATATATATATATATATATATATATATATATATATATATATATATATATATGCAATAGGATAGAGAAATGGTAGAGCACAACCGGAATCATCCAAAAAAGAAAATTAGGAGGAATGTGCGTTATCCATAAAAGGGTTTAATAGTCATGGAAGGAAAAAAGGCAAGGCATTACCCTACCGGGATTAACATGGACGCTGCAGCAGATTCGTGAGTTTTTCCTGCTTGCTACATGGTTATATTATTCTGTTAAGGGATCAGGGTATTATTTATTAGGGTGATCATTAGCTTTTGGGTTCCTGGACACCATCTATGCTGGTTTACCAACTAGGATACCACACACAGTACCCTCCCTACAATCAAGATCACATCCCAGACCTCACACAGGATTTACCATCATTATCTCAATATTACTATGACTGTATACGGTTCTTAGCACCATGCATTATGCTCTTGCTGCTGGGGCAATACTGGTTTTAACCCATGAAACACTGGTGATGCTGTTTTATTAAACAATATCTTTGACCATAAAAACCCCGGTTTAAATCGAGTGTGAATATTTTCATACACAGCTATTTGTTCTTAGGTATACAACTGAAATAAGGTGTGACATGTTTGTGTGACATGTTGTTTGTTTGTGTCACTGTGTGTGTGGCAGCTGCCCATTAAAACACAGGGGTAACTAATCGTCACAGGGCGTTATAATTGGCAGCTCAGCCCAGCAGTCGGATCTGTAGGAATCTCAGCAATGTTTTAGGGGTTCTTGTTCTTTAATTAGAAGATAGTTGAGCAGGTTGGAGATGGGAGGTTATACTCAGTATGGCTTCACATTGCAGCATGTTCAGTTTCAGGTGAGCAGCCCAGAAAAGGAGCCCGTCAGACTAGGGATTAAAGTGAGCGAGTGCTGGGAAAGTTAGCAGGTGTGTAACTCACTGCTCTGTGTCACTAATTAGAAACCTTATTACAGAACCCACAATAATGAGTATAAACTGATATAAAAGACAGAAAACCCGCCCCCAAATGCCTGATAATACAGAATATAGTGTAATAGTCGCACATTACACACAATCACAAAATACACACACAGCACGCGACTGCCAGAGTGTTTTACAATGAAACGTCACTGTCATGGGAGACTCCTGTGGCGGGTAGGATCTCGGTGGCCGGAACAGCAGGAAGCGTAGTAGGGGTCACAATCAGAGGGTCCGAGGCAGGCGGCAGACAGCGCAGTCAGGAAACAAGCAGAGGTCCGAGGCAGGCGGCAGGTAGCGACGTCAGGTAACAAGCAGAGGTCCGAGGCAGGCGGCAGGTAGCGAAGTCAGGTAACAAGCAGAGGTCGGCAACGATGAGACGGGAACAGGACAGGGGAGCAAGGACAGGTCTGGGGGCAGGGACTGAGAACAGGAACAAACAGGGACAAGCCAGATTACCAGCAAGGGCTTTTACTGTGAACAGACTTCTATGGTACAGGTACAGAAAACAGATCAGGATATCAGAAGCATGTGCATCAGGAATCTGACTTCAAGCAAAGGCAAACCCAACAGACAGGAAGCAAGCTATAAGGACAGAGACAGGAGCAACAAGAAGACAGACAGACAGAGGAACCCAGAGCCAACAGAAGGCAGCAGCACACCCAATGGACAAGGAAGCTATGGCTAGGCAGGAGGTCTAGGCGACCCTGACAGTCACACAATACATCCTGTTCTTTTTTTTGTAACTTAAATTTTTATTGGTTTACAGCAATACATTCAAAGGTACATTTTGACATGATGATCCTCATTGTATCTGAATATATAATGATATAGTATATCAAGATTTTGAACTGTGGTCTAACTGGTGAGCCGAGAGGGGCATCTCGACGGGGCTCGCCTTCCAGAGTTAATACAACGGTGTCAGACCAACATTCTGACCGAAGGAGCCAGACGCTCGGACTCAGTTACCGACTCACCAGCAGCTCAACCGACAAACAGGCAGACACGCGAATCAGCCAAACAACGTATATACCAACAGGTAAACCACGACATAGGTAGACAAACAAATATAAAGACACAGACCGACAGACAAACAACCATACAGACGGACAAACCGGAAGACGTACAAATTGATGCCCTTTCTATCCCCGGGATATCTGTCTGTGCCAGCCAAGGCGTCCAGATTTTTAGATAATTGTCGCCAGTGTCGTTCACCAGACTCGTTAACTTTTCCATCTGGCAGATAAACCAAATGCGATTCCGAATTTTTGGGATGGTTGGTATGTTTGAGCTTTTCCATAATGCTGCGATCTCACACCGCGTTGCAAGTGCAAAGTGAGCAATGAGTTTATTGTGAGCTTTAGAGAGACCCGCTATTGGTCTGTTCAGGAAAAACAGCCATGGATCCGGGGGAATAGTGAGATCAAACAGTCTCTGTAGCCAAAGTCTAATTGTCTCCCAGAATGGGGAGATTCGCGGGCAAGACCTCAGCATATGGAACAGGTCTGCTGATCCTCCACACTGGCGGGGGCACAGCAGGGAGGATCCCGGCACGAACCTGGATAATTTCAGTGGGGTAAGGTACCATCGCATCAGGACCTTATATGCGTTCTCCTTGAGGGTGGTACATATGGAACTCTTTGCTGTGGCTAGAAAGATAGCACTCCAGTCCTCGTCCTCCAGACACTCTCCGATGTCTGCTTCCCACCGTGATCTATATGAGGGTATCTCATGGGCTTGATCGCTAGTACTGATCACTTCGCTGTATAGCTGCGAGGTAAGTCCCTTTGTGTCGGTCTCTGCCAGACAGAGCTTTTCGAAGGATGTCAATGGTGGGTATGGGGCAAATTTGTTATAGAACGCCCTGACCTGGAGGTATCTAAAGAATTGAGTGGGGGATCTCTTTTTCTAGTCTGACGTGATCAAACGTCTTAATTTTTCTGTCATGACCTTCCAGATCTTTAATCCGATTATAACCTTTCTTTCTCCAAATTGATATATTACCGACCGAAAGGCCCGGCACGAACTCAGAATTATTCCACAGGGGTGACATCATAGAGCGTGTCGATGTAAGGGAATGCCTAATTTTTGTGGCCTCCCAGATTGACAATGAGTTGGTCATTGAGGATAGCGGCATATTGGCACCTTTTCGTGCTGTTTTGGGGAGCCAGATTAGATTACGTAATTCTATTGGTGCACAGGCTGCGCTCTCTAATTCGACCCATCTCTTAGATCTCGGGTCCGACTGCCATTGCACGATTTGGCTCAACTGTGCCGCTTTGTAATATGATAACAGGCAGGGTACCGCTAGGCCCCCAGCCATGACCGACCTTTTCATATTGATTTTGCTGACTCTTGGTTTTTTATCTCCCCATATAAATTTAGAGATGTCAGATTGAAGTGAGTGCAGGTCCCTCAATCTGAGTGGCACTGAGAGAGTTTGAAAGAGATATAAGATTCGGGGGAGTAAATTCATTTTGACACCATGGATTCTTCCTATCCAGAAGATCCTTTTGGATGTCCACTTTTGTAAGTCTGATTTTAGAGTCCTGATTAGATTGGGATAATTTGCGTCGTATATATCTTTGACGTTTCTGGTGATGTGGACACCCAGATATTTTATAGACTTGTGTTGCCAGTGAAATTTAAAGTTTAATTTTAACAATTACAATACATGTTTGTGTAGCCAGGTCACCTTTTTCTCCCTGCGACCCCCCCGGGAACCTCCGTGGCCCGGAGCGATGTCGGGTGCTGCCGGAGGCAAGCGGCAGACCCGACGGCCATTCCGGAGGGTGGGGGCCGAGGAGGGAGCAGCGCGTCTTCCTCTGCAGGTTGCCGGGGACGCGATCGGGCCGTTGCTATGGCCGCGGTCGCGTCGCTAAGGTCCCGGCGGCTCGGTAATCCTGGCGGCGCCATTGCCCTGCGCGTTGCGCATGCGCAGGGGATATTAAGAGCCAGAGGCCCCCGAGCAGCTCGCGCATGCGCGGAGGGAACTTCAGGGGCAAGGAAGAATCGCGCGAGAGGTAGGGAGACAGTGAGGCGGCCATTAGCTGCTCGCGCATGCGAGGCACGCACGCGGTCCCTATGTGCTTTTAGGCTCCATGGGACTACAACTCCCATGGGGCATAGCGAGACAGGCACCAGGTGCCTGATAGGAGCCAATAGGGCTATAGGACTGCCCTGGAGGGAGATAGATACATTTGGCGGGCTGGAGCTGCGTGTCAGTCAGGAAGAAGCAGAGCAAGGAGGCAGACAAAGGAAGGAGGTAGGGTGCAGGAGCCGGGGACTCCTTGCACTAGGCCAGCGGCCCTAAGGCCCTAGTTAACCCTGTATTACCCCAGGTTAGTGAGTGTTGCCAGGGATAGTCTCAGAGAGGGACCCTGTCACTCATGGTAGTCAGAGCTGGGGAATAGCCAGGGATAAAGGGGGCTGAGGTTAGTCTGCAGAGCGTTGCGGCAGGCGTTTAGGTGAATTAGTGGCACGAGACAGCTGGGGGGTTCATAGCGGTAACCAGTCCGGGGAGCCATAGCCCAGGGTCCGTGTTGCGAGTGGCGAGGCGCTGGGGGGGTTCATAGCGGTAACCAATCCGGGGAGCCATTGCCCAGGGCGGCATTGCGCGTAGTACGAGGCAACTGGGGGGGTTCATAGCGGTAACCAATCCGGGGAGCCATGGCCCAGGGCCCGTATTATGAGTAGGGTGGGTACAAGACCTACCAATATAGGATAGGCAACCCCGAATGCCCTAGGAGTTGACCCTTAAGCCACTTAAGGATGCTGTGCTATAGGGACGGCCTATAGTGCAGGGTGTGTCACATTGCTGTATCGTTAGAGAGGGACTCAGCGGATGCTGTGGTTCCAGTGACGGAGTTCGGACCCACGTTGGGGTCCACGGAGAATATCACCTGGAAAGGATCAGACGGAGGCATCGCGCGTCTGACCCTTTTAGAAGAGTGTTGCGGGCCCGAGCATCGGAGTGCTCGGAAGGTATTTCTACACATGTGCACCAACAGGCCTAATAGATAACTTAGTGACTGCGCAGTCACCCACGATCTCCGTAGGAGTACGGGACATGTGGGTGGGGGTTACAGGACACTGGGTGGGAACACCAGACATTGGGCAGAAGGTGCTCCAGTATTGCATAAGGTTATGATGTTATGTAATGTGTTATATGTTCATAAGTAAAGTCCTTAGTTATTATATAATCACTGTGTGTGAGGTTTCTGATTGGGTTCCTATGTAGGGTCATTCTACACTTCCATAGAATCCTACATAGGTGGAGGCGCTGAAAGAAGATCCGTTCCAGAGGATTCACCCCAGGCTCTCATTAGCGGAGGCTCAGACCTCCTGTGAGTCTGCAGGTATACGCACCACACCGGTAACACCGCATGTTCTACTCACCCACACTATATATGAGATTGGGTGGGGTGGAATACCCGTTACATTTGTATGACACGTTGTGTGTTTGTGTCACTATGTTTGTGTCATTGTGTGTGTGCAGCTACCCATTAAAACACAGGGGGTAACTAATCGTTACAGGGCGTTATAATTGCCAGCACAGCCCAGCAGTCAGATCTGTAGGAACCTCAGCAATGTTTTAGGGGTTCTTGTTCTTTAATTAGAAGATAGTTGAGCAGGTTGGAGATGGGGGTTATACTCAGTATGGCTTTACATTGCTGCATGTTCAGTTTCAGATGAGCAGCCCAGATAAGGAGCCCATCAGACTAGGGATTAAAGTGAGCGAGTGCTTGGAAAGTTAGCAGGTGTGTAACTCACTGCTCTGTGTCACTAATTAGAAACCTTATTACAGAACCCACAATAATTTGTATAAACTAATATAAAAGACAGAAATCCCGCCCCCAAATGCCTGATAATACAGAATATAGTGTAATAGTCGCACATTACACACAATCACAAAATACACACACAGCACGCGACTGCCAGAGGGTTTAACACTGAAACATCACACAATACATCCTGTTCTGTATCACTTTACCTGGGGGGGTAATAGATGGATAGAGGGGTCTCTCTGATTGCCCCCGGGCAGTGTGAGCCCGGGACCGTGAGGCTGGAGACCCCCAGTGCTGGGAGGTCAGAGGATGGTGCACTAAGGGGCTGTTTATCAGGGGAACCTGCATATTAAGGGTTATATGCAGTGGTCGACAAATCACCAAACAATCTACTCGCCACCTAGTACCACACGTGTGCTGCTTGGGCCAATAGGAGCTCGCCACGATGTTAAATCCACTCGCCCGGGGCGAGCAAATGTATAGGTTTGTCGAACACTGGTTATATGTACAAACCCTGCACACAGGACGTGCTCTGGGCAGCCACTGATTCCTGTGCTAAAGGATCTGTCCTCTGACACAATTACTGCTTTGTCTTTCTTATCTTTTTATCCCAACAATATTCTCACAGGAAATGTTTTGCTGGCAAAACTGCTGCAAATTCCCCGATCTCTGCAACGCCCGGTAACTTTTAGAGCGTCAGCGACAGGACAAGAGAAGGAGAAAGGGCTGACACAAGTGTAATAATCTGACATATTTCTCACCCTTGGGGTATAGAGTATTATTTAGCATTTCTCTACATGGACTAATAAACACTAATTTATAACTGTAAACACGGGAATTCGCATATTTCAATCTTATAACCTTGTGAGGTGTCTAATAGGCAGTAATGTATCAGGCTGTTTTATTTCCTGTTATTGTGCATGTGTGCGTGTGTATACTGTATATTCTTTGTAACATTCATTTTCTCTGACCAAGCACTGTACCACTTTTCATATATATAAAAATATATATATATATACATATAAATGTAAAATGTAATAAGTCCGGTTTTGGGTTCGGATCGGACCTGGTACCTGTGTGATGAGATAACCGCATTTTCAGACACATTTTGCTACATTTTTTTTTTTCAACTTAATTTTTTTTATTGGTTTACAAACATATACTTTCCAAAATAGTCTACATTTCCGAACCAACGCCGATTTTTCGTGACGAGCATCCCAATTTACAGGAAACAAATACAGGACATACTAGGTGAACAAAAACGACGAACAAAAGGGGAGGGGAAAAGGGAAGGTAGGAGGGGGAGGGGGGGAGGGGAAAAGGGAAGGTAGGAGGGGGAGGGGGGGGAGGGGAAAAGGGAAGGTAGGAGAGGGAAGGTAGGAGGGGGAGGGGGGGAGGGGGTGCCTCTGCTGCAACTCCGCCGGATATTCTGTGTTTACTCACTCGCCGGGTCTGTCGTTGGGTTTTTGTGTTGATTACATCTGTTTCCAGTAAACAGAGGACCCAGGACCCTGAGAGTAAGACCGTACATTATTCTTGGTGCTGGCAGCGTATTGGGACTCAGTGTGACTGGGGGGGGGGGGAGATAGTGCTCATTGTGAGGGCCTTGTGGGGAGTTAGTTACTCAGCTGGAAAGCTGGACGTTTTAACCCATGTCATATACAAAGTCACGCGCTCACAGGTGTGGCGTTCCTGACATTAATAAAACGCTTGTGATATCCTTTATTTATATGCAGGAGGCAGCCATCTTTAATCTGGGCCCTGGAGGTATCTGCAGATTGGGGAAAATGACACAATCCTCTCCCAGATTATTTCCCTGATTTGTTCAGTCTTTATACCAGATGTTTCCCATATTCTCCCTCCACCCAAAGCCGTGAAAGTGTCAGCCATCAGTCACGTAATATATAGTATTTACCTATGGTCTTGTTATAGCCACAAGGCGGGACTCAGAACCTCACGCGCAGGCGGTGGATGAGGCCGGTGAGATATCACTGTTTGCAGCCGCTAAGGGAGAGAAAATTACGTTGCTGTGTTTAATATCAAACCAATAGCACCCCCTTACACACAGCTTTACACAGCTCTACACACCACACACACCACCCTCACACACACTACTACACCATGACATGTATACACAGCACAGGTACACTACACTCTCCCATAGGAGCATACAGGTGAGAGATAAATGTGTTACTTACGGTTGTAGCCAGCCCCAGGCGTCTGGTTTCCTAAAAATAACAGAAGATACAGAATTAGGTGAGTAATATAATGACACGCTGGATAATTCTGTCCCACTAATTCCATGCAGCAGAGATCAGTGTGTGCGCCTGTGACAGAGCTGCCTGTGGGTCAGAGACACACACACACACGCACGCAGTACTTATGTTTAAACAAGCCCACAGGGGTTTATATAGAACACAGGCAAACATATGGTGGCAGAAGTGGGATGCAGCGCCTCCGGAGGTCAGCACGTGAATTACATGCAGGGGTCACCCGAATAAAGAGCCAGAAATCCAGGCTGAAAGACAAGGATCACTGCAGTGGATAAAGCTACAGATGGTGACCCATGAGAGGTACTCATTCTGGGAGGAAAGAGACGGCTACAGACGAGTGGCTTCTGCCCTGTCACGTATAACTACCAGCGGTTACTGTAGCACATGCAGAAAAGTGTTAAAAGGTTGAACGTACACGAAGCTATCAAGTTTATGGCGCCTCCCGTGGTCAGTGTAAAGAATACGCCTGAAAAGACCAGAATGGAGATGCAAACTTGTTTAAAGGGGCGGGTTGAAGACCCTGCTGCCACAGCAACCCGGTCCCAGAATGCAGGACCCCATAAGCGTGCCATCGGTGATCAGCGAATTTGAGACACGCAGGCTAAAACAAGACCAGATGACGACCCGAAGACTTGTTTTGTTGGGCGTGTAATGAGCCTGGATCAAAAAGAAGGAAGTAATTGCGTGTCAGTATTCCTGCCCCAGCAAGAGTGGAGGGTCACAGGAGGAGTGACTGTAACCGGCTCCACGTCTGCAGGCACCCAGGCGTCTTGTTTAAAGAGGGATTTGCCTGGGAACAGCGGGGACCTAAACACCCTGTACCACAGAGAAGCCAGCAAATAAACTTCCTGGGAGCAGCAGGACTGTAACGCCTGCCTCTGCCGTTTCACTGGAGAAACCGGAGACACCGGACCAGCACAGCCAGATAATGACTTTGTATATTGTTCCCAGGTATTGTTTTAAATGTTTGAGACTGGTAACTGGCCTAGCTAGCCAGCCAGGTAGCTAGGGCCCGTTCTGTCTAGTAAGTCTCCAAAAGTGGGGAAGGCTTTCTTTTTATGCTTTGTGTTTTGGCTTAAAGGGACAGGGTACCTAATATTTTATGTTGGCGTGTGTTCTGAATAACTCCCAGAGGGATTGGTTAAACACCAGTACTGCGTGTATAGGTTTATCTGACTTCACATACATTCGGTCACAGCGCTGTATAACACAAACTCCCTGTGTTTATGTGTAGTATAACAGAAGCTCCCCGTTTGTGTGTAGGTATATAACACAACCTGTGTATGTATATATATAGAATACAAACTCCCTGTGTGTATAACACAACCTCATTGTTTGTGCAATTGCATACCCGTTAATTTTTTTACTGACCTGAACGCTTCTTGTACACATAGAATCCAACCCCAGCAGCGATAATCCCCAGGACCACAACAACAGCAATAATAATGTACGGAGTGCAGGAGTCGTTCTTGGGTTCTGTATATAAGAAATACAATATAAGAGGTGAGGGCGTGTAAGGCCTGGGACATAGTAAGCACTTAGGTGCTGCCGCTTGCTCTACCAGGAGCTTTTTGCTATCCTGGCAGAGGAGAAAGCAAGCGCGCTTGGGAGGCGGGTATCACTGTGTGTGTCACTTGGTAGCTGTCAGTGTGTGTTTGTGTGTCACTGGGGAACCTGTGTGTGTGTGTATATTATATAATATTTTAAAAATGAAAAAAAAGACATGAGAATAAATTATTTATTAACATTGTGCAACTTTGATAAATATATTCACGCACGCGCACGCACGCACACACACACAGACACATGCACACACACACACACACACACACACACACCTCTGTGCTGCCTCTGTCTTGTCTGTTAGTTACAAGGCCGGACCGGCTGCAGTCCTATTGGATGGGAGCGGTCACGTGACCGCTCCTCCGCTTCCCCGAGCGGCAAATTTCAAACTTGCCTGTCTCGGGGAAGTTTCTCAGCCTCTGCACGCATCAGCAAGCATGCGGAGAGAGAAACTATAGCCGCGCTGATTACAGATGCACGGGCTGGGTGCATCTGTTCAGCGCGGCTCAGCGACGCTGAGTTCACTATGTCCTGGGCCTTAGAGGAAGGGGCGTGTAAGTACTCACACGGATACTCACTAAGTAAAAGTAAATATATCTATTAGATGTTATAAAAGTATAATATAAATATATATATATAAATATATATATATATATACACACACACACACATACATACATACCTCTTAGATTGTAAGCTCTTCGGGGCAGGGATTTCCTTTCCCATTGTCTGATTTGTATTTTTAAAATTCCTTGTACTGTATTCTTTGTGAACCGCGGAATAAACTTTTGGTGCTATATAAATAAAGACACACACCCCAATTATCTCTTGGCCTTTCTTCACGTTTCTCAGCTGGCCTGTTTGGGAGACGATATTCTGATGTGTGCGTGTTATTTACACGGATGTGTTCCCTAGGAAATATATTTATGTTTATATCATGCTGAATAATAATGTGCGTATCTGGGAGGAATAAGAGGATATGGAAATACAATCACAGATGGAGGAGGATAAGCGAGAGAAGAGTCAGTAACCTCACGCAGTCTCTACATGTAATAATCAGCACGCAGGGTCACGGCTCGGTGGGGGTTCCACCCCAGTAAGTGACCATAATGGGTTCTCTGGGTGGTGGAACGGTCATGCCAGCCAGCTCAAGGGTGCTGGAAAACACCAAGAACTCGGGCGTCGGTGTATGTGGTTGGGCCCGTGGTGAAGATTCCCAGTGCAGGCCGGTGGCGCCAGTATATGTGGCCGGGCTATACCAAGTCTTAGGAAGCTCTGCGCCAATTTATGCGGTTAGGCGCAGGCTAAGACCTCCCAATTCTTGTCACAGAGCGTTACATGCGCCTCTGGCAGCGAAAACATACGTTCTTTTATTTCCTTAGCAGCGGTATGTGAGAGGGGTACGGTAACACACACACAGTGACACACACACAGTGACACACACACAGTGACACACACACAGCGACACACACACAGCGACACACACACACTTGATATAATGTTACAGGACTTTATATTTGAGGCGGCAGAGGGAGATCCGGCTCTATATAAATCAGCAGTTGAGTTTTTATTCACTGAAAGAAGACTTTAATCTCCATTTAATCCCGTCAGTGACCCTGCTTTACAACCCTGACATTACCCCCCCCCCCCGCCCACGTGACACTCACCCCACAGTACAAGGAGCGGCTCCACCAGGCTGCTGTGATCCACGTGACAGGAGTAACTGTCCCCTTCCTTGGGTGCCACCTCCACGGTGACACGGATCTGGTAGGTGCCGTCAGGGTGGGGGAGGATTTGTTTGGCCTCATGTGAGATAACATCGTCTTTCCCGTTCTTCACCCACTTCACATCCACGGCTCGGGGGTAGAACCCGTAAACCTTACAGTGAAGCTTTGTGGCCTCGTCTGACTGCCGGCTTGTAACCCTCACCTCCGGGCGCACTGATAGAGGAGAAACACAATATCTACTGTGTACACTGACACACTGTATACACTGTATACACACTGAAACACACCACACAAACCTTCACCTCCGGGCACACTGAAAGTGGGAGAAACACAATATCTACTGTATAGGCACTGATACACACACCGTTTAGGAGTACAGTAGAGAAAGGCATAATTTTTTAAATAAAAAAACACTAACAAAAATGACAAATGAGTTTATTGTACTTAGGTTATTCCTTAAGTTTAATATTTATTAATTACACAGTGATAGTATATTAGGCTAGGGATGTAATAAAGTATCATAATTATAGGTTTCCATTCAATACATAAAACGCAACCTCACAGCCTCAACCCGCAATCACCAGGAGACAGAGTAACAAACTCAGGTGGTTGCCTAGAGATGGGGCACCATAGCAACTAGAAACTAAAGGGGCCGTCCCTCCACCGAGCACGCTATCCCAGAAGAAAGAACCAGGTGGCGAAACGCACATCGGGGCGTCACTATACATCTGACGTCTGTATCACTAGGTCTGTCTGTAGGGGCAAAGCTAATGGCGAAGCTGCAGGATACTAAGTCCCAATGAGAAGATCTCACACCGCTGCTATATTCACATATTTCTATTACAAACTAGGAAAAAAGAAAAATGTGTGGTGCTCTAAAAATGAAGGCCAATAGCTTATATAGTGAAGATAGTGAATATAACTTAAACAACTTAAAAGTGATAACAAAATATAAAATAAAATTAATCAAAGATCATACTAAGAATATAATGAAATAAAATAATAAAATAATAAATGTGATACTAAAATAATAATGATAAGTGCTGATCTAATAAGCCAGCTCAAACCCTCTGGTGGGACCAATTTCACGGGTTCCAAGAAGTATGATAGAGTTCAATCTACAATCCAGGAGGAGCATATAAGGGATAAAGAGAAAGAGAAAATACTCAAATTAAGTGCAGATGTATGGGCAATGAAATCTGGCATATGATGTAGTCTTAGCTCATATGTTCAGCCTACTCACAAGATTTAGATGAATAAAGTGCAATTTGCAGTTAGGGCTGCTACCCGTGTGGAATGAATGTAGTCAGGATCTCCCTCAAAGGCACACTCAGAGGTATGATGGTATATAGGAGAGATGAGAGAACACTACATACACTGGCGACACACTTTATTCGAGCTCGGCTAGTCCCACGAATTCGGGTATACCCGGGTGTATTGAGGTTTGTGACTGTTTTCTGCCCGAGTGCATTGGGTTATTTTCCAGGCAGGGATTGAAGCATTTTATTCCCGCTGGCTGCAATACTGCACAGTATATATATATACTGCATTACAATTCATGAATTTATGCCATCTGGTAGACACGCGAAGCATTGCAGCCTATTAAATCCTAATCATTATCATTTAACAGATCAGCCGCCCGTCAGCCAGGCATGAACCCAGGCTGGGAAGGCAAACGCAACGGGGCTTGTCAGAGGTGAGGAGCGGCGCATTCCAGGTATCTGCCAGGTACATACTGGGTATTTGCTCGAATAAAGTGTGTCGGTGCAGTAGCGCGATCAGGCTGATAAACAGAATCTTTATGTAAAAAAGTATAAAAGTGCGCACTTACAACGTGCAAGATAAAAACAGGCATTTATCACATAATTTGTGAAAAGTGAAGGGTCACCGCACTGCTCACCGCCTCCCCTGGATCCTCCAAGCCTCCCTCACTTGCAGTCTGTTGTTGGAGCTTGTCCCGTTGTGCCCATCAGAGCGTGTGACGTCATCGCTGCTCGGCTGGTGAACTACGGATCGCCTTCAGGACCAAAAAAGGTACCACTCTACGCGTTTCTCCCAGTCTGGGTAGACTGTGTCCGCCTTCGTCAGGAGTGTGTCGTTATTCATCTAAATCTTGTGAGTAGGCTGAACATACGAGCCAAGACTACATCATATGCCAGATTTCATTGCCCATACATATGCACTTAATTTGTGTATTTTCTCTTTCTCTTTATCCCTTACTAGCTGAGAGCCCCGGCGTTGCCCGGGATGTTTGTGGTGTGGGTGTGGCATTTGGGTGGGGAGTGGTCCACGCGGCCCATGTGCGGTGGTAGTGCTGCTGTGGCTGTACTGATGGTGATTGTATCGGTGTGCTGATTTGGGAGGGTTTGGTGCTGATGTGGGGGTGCGGATGTGGGTGTGCCGATGGGGGAGGTGCAAAGGTGGCGATGTGTGGGTGCTGATGGTGTTGATGGGGGCTGGGAATGGTGGGGAGCCGAGAATGCCAGTGTGCTGGGGGGGCATGGGATACCGGTGTGCTGATGTGGTGGTGCTGGGGTGTGTGTGTGTATACATGTTTGTGTGTATACATTGTATGTGTGTGTGTGTATACATTGTATGTGTGTGTGTGTATACATGTGTGTGTGTGTGTATGTGTACGTGTGTGTGTATGTGTATACACGTGTGTGTGTATACACGTGTGTGTGTATACACGTGTGTGTGTATACACGTGTGTGTGTATACACGTATGTGTGTGTATACACATGTGTGTGTATACACATGTGTGTGTATACACGTGTGTATACACGTGTGTGTGTGTATACACGTGTGTGTGTGTGTATACATTGTGTGTATGTATATATTGTGTGTGTGTATACGTGTGTGTGTGTGTATACACATGTGTGTATACACGTGTATACATGTTTGTGTGTGTGTATACATGTTTGTGTGTATACATTGTATGTGTGTGTGTGTGTGTGTGTGTGTGTACATTTGTGTGTGTGTACACATGTTTGTGTGTATACACATGTGTGTGTATACACATGTGTGTGTATACGTGTGTGTGTGTGTATACATGTGTGTGTGTATACACGTGTATGTGTGTATACACATGTGTGTGTATACACATGTGTGTGTGTGTGTGTATACATGTGTGTGTATACATGTGTGTGTATACATGTGTGTGTGTGTATACATGTGTGTGTATATACATGTGTGTGTGTATATACATGTGTGTGTATATACATGTGTGTGTATACACATGTGTGTATACACATGTGTGTGTACACATGTGTGTGTGTGTACACATGTGTGTGTGTACACATGTGTGTGTATACACATGTGTGTGTATACACATGTGTGTGTGTGTATACATGTGTGTGTGTGTATACATGTGTGTGTGTGTATACGTGTGTGTGTGTATACATGTGTGTGTGTGTATACATGTGTGTGTGTATACATGTGTGTGTATACGTGTGTGTGTGTATACATTATGTGTATGTATACCTGTGTGTATACGTGTGTGAGTGTATACGTGTGTGTGTGTACATGTGTGTGTGTGTATGTCTCCGTGTGTGTGTGTGTGTCTCCATGTGTGTGTGTATGTCTCCATGTGTGTGTGTGTGTCTCCATGTGTGTGTGTACGTGTACATGTGTGTGAGTATACGTGTACATGTGTGTGTGTGTACGTGTCTACGTGTACATGTGTGTGTGTGTGTGTGTGTACGTGTACATGTGTGTGTGTGTGTGTCTACGTGTACATGTGTGTGTGTCTACGTGTACGTGGTGTGTGTGTCTACGTGCGTGTGTGTACGTGTGTGTGTGTGTGTGTGTACGTGTGTGTGTGTCTACGTGTGTGTGTTTGTGTATACGTGTGTGTGTTTGTGTCTACGTGTGTGTGTTTGTGTCTACGTGTGTGTGTGTGTGTGTGTATACGTGTGTGTGTATACACGTGTGTGTGTGTGTGTACACGTGTGTGTGTGTACACGTGTGTGTGTGTACACGTGTGTGTGTGTACACGTGTGTGTGTGTACACATGTGTGTGTATACACATGTGTGTGTGTATACATGTGTGTGTGTGTGTGTGTATACATGTGTGTGTGTGTATACATGTGTGTGTGTGTATACATGTGTGGGGGGGGGGTGGGGGGGAGGTGGTGGGAAGGGGGGGGGAAGGGGAGGTGGGGGGGAGGTGGTGGGAAGGGGGGGGGTGGGGGGGAGGTGGTGGGAAGTGGGGGGGAGGTGGTGGGAAGGGGGGGGAGGTGGGAAGGGGGGTGGAGGTGGTGGGAGGTTGTAAGGGGGGAGTGAAGGGGGGGTGAAGGTGGGGGTGGAGGGGAGGTGAAGGGGAGGTGAAGGGGGGGGTGGAGGGGAGGTGAAGGGTGGGGGTGGAGGGGAGGTGAAGGGGGGGGTGGAGGGGAGGTGAAGGGTGGGGGTGGAGGGGAGGTGAAGGGGGGGGTGGAGGGGAGGTGAAGGGGGGGGGGTGGAGGGGAGGTGAAGGGGGGGGGTGGAGGGGAGGTGGAGGGGAGGTGAAGGGGGGGGTGGAGGGGAGGTGAAGGGGGGGGGTGGAGGGGAGGGTGGAGGGGAGGTGAAGGGGGGGGTGGAGGGGAGGTGAAGGGGGGGTGGAGGGGAGGTGAAGGGGGGGTGGGGGGGTGAAGGGGATGAAGGGGAGGTGGGGGGATGAAGGGGAGGTGGGGGGGGTGAAGGGGGGGTGGGGGGGTGAAGGGGATGAAGGGGAGGTGGGGGGGGTGAAGGGGAGGTGGGGGGGGGGTGAAGGGGAGGTGGGGGGGGTGAAGGGGAGGTGAAGGGGGGTGGAGGGAGGTGGAAGGGAAGGGAAGTGGAGTGAGGGGAGGTGAAGGGGGGGTGAGGGGAGGTGAAGGGGGGTGAGGGGAGGTGGAAGGGAAGGGAAGTGGAGTGAGGGGAGGTGAGGGGAGGTGAAGGGGGGTGAGGGGAGGTGAAGGGGGGTGAGGGGAGGTGAAGGGGGGTGAGGGAGGTGAAGGCCGCTCCCTCACCCGTCCGGCCGCTCACTCATACGTCCGGCAGCTCCCTCACCCGTCCGGCCGCTCCCACGTGGATCTGAGGCGGGAGGCAGCTTGTTGTGGCCGCTCCCCCGCTGTGTCCCGGGCGCTCGCTCGCTCGCTGACTGTAGCGGCGCCGGGGGGGGGGGGGGGTGGAGGGGAGGTGATTTGAAGGGGGGTGAGGGGTGGGTGAAGGGGGGTGAGGGGTGGGTGAAGGCCGCTCACTCACCCGTCCGGCCGCTCCCACGTGGAACTGAGGCGGGAGGCAGCTTGTTGTTGCCGCTCCCCCGCTGTGTCCCGGGCACTCGCTCCTCCGCTCACTGTAGCGGCGCGGGGGGGCGGGGGGGGTTGAAAGCGCGGGAGACACGGGGAGAGGAGGAGTTGCGCGCGGGTGTGGAGGCTGATTTCGGGGAGGAAGAGGCGGAGGCTCCGGCGGGTATGTGAGCCCCCCCCCCCGGGTTATACATGCTGCTAATGTACACCCCCCTACTGTGTGTGTGTGTGTCCCTGTGTGTGTGTGTGTGTCCCTGTGTGTGTCCCTGTGTGTGTCCCTGTGTGTGTCCCTGTGTGTGTGTGTGTCCCTGTGTGTTTGTGTCCCTGTGTGTTTGTGTCCCTGTGTGTCCTTTGGGCCGTCACTCCGCCTCAGGCCAATGAGAGGTGTGCGGGGGCGGCCCAATGGACCAATGAGATTTCCCCTAGGGACACCGGACATCCAGCAGGCAGGCAGGCTGGCATGCATGCATGCAGGCAGGCAAACATACAGTGCTTTCACTAATATAGTATAAGATAGATTTATATTCCCATTCTGAAAATGTCCACAAAGTGCATTGTTCATACAGATATTCACACAATGAATATAGTACCTAAATGTGTATTTGTATATAAACATATCTTATGGTGTGCCTATCTAGTATAATAGATAGTTACATAAGTAGATGAGGTTGAAAAAAGACGTAGGTCCATCAAGTTCAACCTATGCTAAATTTAGACAACAGATACTTTATCCTATATCTATACTTACTTATTGATCCAGAGGAAGGCAAACAAAAAAAACCATTAAGGGGAAAAATTAATTCCTTCCTGACTCCAAGAATTGGCAATCGGATTAATCCCTGGATCAACATCCTTCCCATGTATACTTATTTGTATATCCCTGTATACCTTTCCCATCTAAAAAGATGTCCAACCTTTTTTTTGAACAAATCTATTGTATCAGCCATCACAGTCTCCATGGGTAATGAATTCCACAATTTAACTACCCTTACTGTAAAGAACCCTTTCCTTTGTTGCTGGTGAAATTTCCTTTCCTCCAACCCTAAGGGATGGCCCCGAGTCCTTTGAACTGCCCGTGGGATGAATAGTTCATTTGAAAGCTCCTTGTATTGTCCCTGAATATATTTGTATATAGTTATCATATCCCCTCTTAGACGCCTCTTTTCTAATGTAAATAAATCTAATTTAGCTAGTCTCTCCTCATAAGTTAGAATGTCCATCCCCTTTATTAATTTGGTTGCTCTTCTCTGCACTCTGTCTAGTTCCATAATGTCTTTTCTTAGGATTGGTGCCAAAATTGTACTCCATATTCAAGGTGTGGTCTTACTAATGCTTTGTAAAGGGGCATAATTATGTTTACTTCCCTTCCATCCATTGCCCGTTTGATGGCAAGATAAGATCTTGTTTGCCTTTGCAGCTACTGCATGACATTGGTCACTATTGCTAAACTGCTGTCTACAAGCACTCTTAAATCCTTCTTCTTCAAGGATTCCCCCAATATATCTCCATTTAATTTGTAAGTCGCCTTTTTATTCTTGCATCCCAAATGCATAACCTTACATTTATCTGTATTAAACCTCATCTGCCATTTACCTGCCCACGTTTCCAGTCTCTCCAAGTACTTCTGATGAGAAATTACATCCTGCTCTGATTCTATTACCTTACACAATTTAGTATCATCAGCAAAGATGGAGACTTTGCTCTCGATCCCAACCTCAATGTCATTAATAAACAAGTTAAAAATCAGGGGTCCCAGTACCGATCCCTGAGGTACGCCACTCATGACTTTAGCCCAACCTGAAAAGGTTCCATTTATGACAACCCCCTGTTGTCTGTCCTTTAACCGGTTTTCAATCCAGGTGCATATATCATTACTGAATCCAATTTTCTTTATTTTGTACACCAACCTCGTGTGAAACCGTATCAAAAGCCTTTGCAAATTCTAAGAGACCACATCAACTGCATTACCCTGGTCTAAATTCCTACTTACCTCCTCAAAGAAACAAATAAGGTTAGTTTGGCAAGATCTATCCTTCATAAATCCATGCTGACTATTACTAATAATTTTGTTTTCCATTAGGTATTCCTGAATATTATCCCGTATTAAACCTTCAAGTAGTTTCCCTACTATTGAAGTCAGGCTTACAGGTCTGTAATTTCCCGGTTGTGATCTAGCTCCCTTTTAAAATATAGGCACCACATCTGCTTTACGCCAATCGTGTGATACTGAGCCTGTGGAAATGGAGTCCTTGAATATTAAATATAATGGTTTTGCTATTACTGAGCTTAACTCCTTGAGAACTCTTGGATGTATGCCATCGGGGCCAGGTGCCTTATTTACTTTAATTTTTTCAAGTCGCTTATGAACTTCTTCCTCAGTTAACCAATTGTTCATTAATATGGAGGTTGTGACTTCCTCCTGCGGGCACTACTATTGAACTTGATTCTTCCCTGGTAAACACAGAGGCAAAGAATTTGTTTAATACCTCAGCTTTTTCTTATCTCCAATGATCTGCCTACCCATCTCACACTGAAAGGGTCCTATATTTTCTTTTCTCATTTTTTGTTATTAAGGTACTTAAAGAACTTTTAGGGTTGACCTTACTTTCTATTGCAATCCTTTTTTCATTATCCATTTTTGCTAATTTGATTGCCCTTTTGCAATTTTTGTTACATTCCTTATAATTCTGATACGATGTCTCTGTCCCTTCTGACTTAAAGAATCTAAAGAATCTAAACGCCTTCCTCCTCTTGTCCATTTCCTCCCCTACCTGTTTATTTAGCCACATTAGTTTTGACTTATTTCTTTTATACTTATTACCCATGTAGATGTTTATAACATATCTATTTATACAAAACATTTATTTTTTATATATAACATGTTATATAATTACCCCCAGCAATTTCACTTCTCCAGTCATTTACAGTTTACATATACACACTTTTTTCTCAATCAATGGATGTTGACTTCTCATATATATATACAGTACACTTAGGATAGATTTTTCAATTCCGTTTTAGGTTAACAAGTGTTCATATATCGGTTATGTTGTCCATCTCATTGTTAGGTGCTTCTCTGTTATTATTATTTTCTTTCTTTTATTAGAGACATGCATTTATACTTTAGGTTGTTTCTTTTTAATTCATTAGTTTTTGTCATGTATGTTTTTCTACATCTTTTTCATTTCTTCATCTCCCTTTTTCTTCATTTAAAGTTGCACTGAGTACTCTCAGGTTTTTTCTTATGTGTTTTTTAATTGTTCATGTGTTTGATTAATAAAGTTGTCAGAATTTTGTACAACCCACGGCACGCGCTTACGTCATCACGCCTACGTCACTCCAATGGTTTCAGGAAGTGAGTGGGGAGTGGACGACGGCGCGGACCATGGGTACTTAAATAGATCGGTGAGTACTTTCTATAGTCACCTTGATAAAGAGTTTGCACTCGAACGCGTTGGTGGGGGTCTTCCACACCCCGTGATGTAGCTGTTTTTTGGATGATCCATTAAAGAATCGTCAATTTTTATGGATACACGCTCTCTTGGATTTTATTCATTCACTGTTGCTTTGGTATCAGTGCCTATTTTTTCCCTACCACTTTTTAAAAACTAGGAGTAATCTCTCTATCACTCTCACCTGTTACCCACTGCATCCCCTGCATTCCTAACACCCCCAACTCTCATCCCCCACCCCCAGCTCTCATCCCCACCACTTCCTCCCAACTCTCATCCCCGCCACTTCCTTCCAACTCTCATCCCACCACTCCCCCCCCCCCAACTCTCATCCCCGCCACTCCCTCCCCCAACTCTCATCCCTGCCACTCCCCCCCGCCCAACTCTCATCCCTGCCACTCCCCCCGCCCAACTCTCACCCCCCGCCACCCCCCCCCCCCCCAACTCTCACCCCTGCCACTCCCTCCCCAACTCCCCCCACCACCTCCATCCCCACAACTCCCCCCCACCACCTCTCATCCCCACAACTCCCCCCCCACCACCTCCCACCCCCACAACTCCCCCCCACCACCTCCCATCCCCACAACTCCCCCCCACCACCTCCCACCCCCACAACTCCCCCCCACCACCTCCCATCCCCACAACTCCCCCCCCCCACCTCCCATCCCCACAACTCCCATCCCCACAACTCCCCCCCCCACCTCCCACCCCCACAACTCCCCCCCCCACCACCTCTCATCCCCACAACACCCCCCCAACTCTCATCCCCACAACTCCCCCCAACTCTCATCCCCACAACTCTTACCCATAACATCCCAACTCTCTTCCCCGTTACCCGAGACATCCAGCTCTCTTCTCCATTCTTACAGTGTTACAGATATGTACAATTCCCAATCTGGGTATATACACGAGATGTGATCACTGAGCCTCAGTACCAGCCTGTAACCCTGTGTCAGTACAGCGCTGTACTCACTGTCGCCTCATTTAGTTAGTGTTACAGGTCTGTACAATTCCCTATCTAGGTAGATACAGGAGATGTGATTATCGAGCCTGTCAGTACAGTACTGTATTGCACAGTGCAGGTAGAGGGGATATGGTAAATTGCAGAGTATACAGTCGGGTCTCACCTATCCTCTCGAGCTCCTCCTTCCCATTCTCGATGTGTTTCTGCAGCCACGGGTTACACTCGTGTTCCAGGTAATTCCTGTAATACTGAGGCAGATTAACATCTGCGCTGTTCCACGTCTGCGTGGTGATCTGAGCCTCGGGCGCGGTGCTCACGTACGTCCATCTCTCTGTATCCAGGCTCATAAACTCCTTCCCATCATATCCGTACTGATCATACCCGCGGGTGCTGCCATCATCTCGCAGCTCACAGCCGTACATCCGCTGCCCTATATGTATACCTGCACACACACAGACACACATATATATATATATATATACACACCTGTGTATAACACATCACGTCTCTCCCTTATTACTGCCAGCGCTATATGTGGGTATAACAGGACAGGCCTGTGTATAAAGGGTCAGAGTATGTATGTATGTGCGCGCACACACACACACACACACACACACACACACACCAATGGGCTGGCAGTAAACCCTGGTATTTACAGGTCTGTCAGTAGTTATTATGGGATTTCCCCCCTTCACCTTGGTACTGCACTTGAGTGATGACAGGGGATGGCACATCCATTGTAGCTGGGCCAACGGGATGCCCGCTCTCTGGCTGTACTTAAGGGCAGGACCGACCTAAAGTTCGTCCTTTCCCCTGAGATTGGGGTCTTCCCATGTGCTCTTCCATCCGGGGAGGAGTAGAGTGACTATACCTCTGCCTCCTATAGGGAGGTGGGGAAGAGCTAGTGACTGTCCAGGGACTATCTCCGGTGATACCGGAAGAGAAGAGACTATGATTCGGCAGGTGACTGTTGAATACCTGTAACTTACTGCACCAAGAGAAGTAATAAACGGTTCCTGTTTGCAATATACCTCCGGCCTGGTGTGTGATCTAACTGGGGGGAGAAGTACAGTTCTACCGTGGGAGATAGTCTCCATTTCCCGGGATACCTACGGCAGATGGAAGCGCTGCACTGCTAAGTATTATGTGGGGTATGGACCCAAGAAGCTTGTTCCTGAAGTCCCAAAGTTACCGCAGATGACTCAGCCCTCTTATTACCAGCAGGTAATGGCCCCATATGCGATTGGGATGGGGGGAGGGGTGGGCGGGAACGGAACACTGTGACGCACACACACACACATGTATATTATACCTGTGTATAACACAGCACGTCTCTCTTTTTACTGCCAGCGCTATACGTGGGTATAAAGGGTCAGTCCCATGTGTGTATATTTATATCCCTTGGCCTTGTACCCCCTAGGTACTGAAACTACCCATGCTTCTGTCACCTGTCTGGCTATCAGGAGGGGGGAGGGAAGGGTGGGTGAAAGACAGGGCCGAGGGGGGGAGGGTGAAAGAAAGGGCCGAGGGGGGGAGGGTGAAAGGCAGGGCCGAGGAGGGGGGGTGAAAGGCAGGGCTGAAGGGGGGGGAGGGGGTGAAAGGCAGGGCCGAGGGGGGAGAGGGTGAAAGGCAGGGCCGAGGGGGGGAGGGTGAAAGGCAGGGCCGAGGGGGGGGGGGGGGAAGGCAGGGCCGAGGGGGGGGGGGGGGGAAGGCAGGGCCGAGGAGGGGGGTGAAAGGCAGGGCATTGAAATGCAGGGCCGAGGGGGGGGTGGGTGATATGGAGGGTCGAGGGGGGGGGTGAAAAGCAGGGTCAAGGAGGGGGGTGAAAGGCAGGGCGGTGAAAGGCAGGACCGAGGGGGGGGGGGGGGGAGTGTGAAAGGCAGGGCCGAGGGGGGGGGGTGAAATGCAGGGCCGAGGAGGGGGGGGGTGAAATGCAGGGCCGAGGGGGGGGAGGGTGAAAGGCAGGGCCGAGGGGGGGGAGGGTGAAAGGCAGGGCCGAGGAAGGGGAGGGTGAAAGGCAGGGCGGTGAAAGGCAGGACCGAGGGGAGGGGGGGGTGAAAGGCAGGGCCGAGGGGAGGGGGGGTGAAAGGCAGGGCCGAGGGGGGGTGAAAGGCAGGGCCAAGGGGGGGTGAAAGGCAGGGCCAAGGGGGGGGGTGAAAGGCAGGGCCAAGGGGGGGGTGAAAGGCAGGGCCAGGGGGGGGGGGTGAAAGGCAGGGCCAGGGGGGGGGGTGAAAGGCAGGGCCGAGGGGTGGGGTGAAAGGCAGGGCCGAGGGGTGGGGTGAAAGGCAGGGCCGAGGGGGGGGGGGGTGAAAGGCAGGGCCGAGGGGGGGGGGGGTGAAAGGCAGGGCCGAGGGGGGGGGGGGTGAAAGGCAGGGCCGAGGGGGGGGGGTGAAAGGCAGGACCGAGGGGGCGGGTGAAATGCATGGCCGAGGAGGGGGGGGGTGAAATGCAGGGCCGAGGGGGGGGTGAAAGGCAGGGGCGAGGGGGGGGGTGAAAGGCAGGGCGGTGAAAGGCAGGACTGAGGGGGGGGGGTGAAAGGCAGGGCCGAGGGGAGGGGGGGTGAAAGGCAGGGCCGAGGGGGGGGGGTGAAAGGCAGGGCCGAGGGGGGGGGGGTGAAAGGCAGGGCCGAGGGGGGGGTGAAAGGCAGGGCCGAGGGTGGGGGGGTCAAAGGCAGGGCAGAGGGTGGGGGGTCAAAGGCAGGGCCAAGGGGGGGTGAAAGGCAGGGCCAAGGGGGGGTGAAAGGCAGGGCCGATGGGGGGGGTGAAAGGCAGGGCCGATGGGGGCGGGGTGAAAGGCAGGGCCAAGGGGGGGGTGAAAGGCAGTGCCGAGGGGGGGGTGAAAGGCAGGGCCGAGGGGGGGTGAAAGGCAGGGCCGAGGGGGGGGGGTGAAAGGCAGGGCCGAAAGGCAGGGCTGAGGGGGGGGGGTGAAAGGCAGGGTCGAGGGGGGGGGGGGTGAAAGGCAGGGGGGGGTGAAAGGCACGG
This sequence comes from Ascaphus truei, assembly GCF_040206685.1. Lineage (NCBI taxonomy): Eukaryota > Metazoa > Chordata > Amphibia > Anura > Ascaphidae > Ascaphus > Ascaphus truei. The sequence goes on along the minus strand of NW_027454538.1, from coordinate 23,877 downwards.
GTAGGGTGACCAGGTGTCCCGGTTTAGCCGAGACAGTCCCATTTTTTTAACCTCTGTCCCGGTTTTTTAGTCTCTGTCCTGACCATCAGAGCAGGGGGGGCAGCAGAGAGCAGACAATGCATGGAGGAGAGCAGGGGCCGGGTCTGAGCTGCGGAGAGGTGAAAGGCAGGGCCGAGGGGGGGGGGGGGGTGAAAGGCAGGGCGGTGAAAGGCAGGGTCGAGGGGGGGGTGAAAGGCAGGGCCGAGGGGGGGGGGGTGAAAGGCAGGGCCGAGGGGGGGGGGTGAAAGGCAGGGCTGAGGGGGGGGGTGAAAGGCAGGGCTGAGGGGGGTGAAAGACAGGAGCAAGGGGGGGGGGGTGAAAGGCAGGGCCGAGGGGGGGGGGGGTGAAAGGCAGGGCCGAGGGGGGGGGGTGAAAGGCAGGGGCGAGGGGGAGGGGTGAAAGGCAGGGGCAAGGGGGGGTGAAAGGCAGGGCCGAGGGGGGGGGGGGGTGAAAGCAGGCCGAGGGGGGGGGGTGAAAGGCAGGGCAAGGGGGGGGGGGTGAAAGGCAGGGCCGAGGGGGGGGGGTGAAAGGCAGGGCCGAGGGGGGGGGGGTGAAAGACAGGCCAAGGGGGGGGGGTGAAAGGCAGGGCCGAGGGGGGGGGGTGAAAGGCAGGGCCGAGGGGGGGGGGGTGAAAGGCAGGGCCGAGGGGGGGGGTGAAAGGCAGGGCCGAGGGGGGGGGGTGAAAGGCAGGGTCGAGGGGGGGGGGGTGAAAGGCAGGGTCGAGGGGGGGGGGGTGAAAGGCAGGGTCGAGGGGGGGGGGGGGTGAAAGGCAGGGTCGAGGGGGGGGGGTGAAAGGCAGGGTCGAGGGGGGGGGTGAAAGGCAGGGTCGAGGGGGGGGGTTAAAGGCAGGGTCGAGGGGGGGGGGGTGAAAGGCAGGGCCAAAAGGCAGGGCTGAGGGGGGGGGTGAAAGGCAGGGGCGGGGGGCGGTGAAAGGCAGGGGGGGTGAAAGGCAGGGGTAGGGTGACCAGGTGTCCCGGTTTAGCCGGGACAGTCCCATTTTTTTTAACCTCTGTCCCGGTGTTTTAGTCTCTGTCCCGGTTTTTTAGTCTCTGTCCCGGCTGCCCTGCATCCTGTAAAATGTTCCGGTTTTTTGTGGCTGTTCCGCTTTTGACCATCAGAGCAGGGGGGGCAGCAGAGAGCAGACAATGCATGGAGGAGAGCAGGGGCCGGGTCTGAGCTGCGAAGCCCCAGCAGTGAGACCCGGAAGTGTCAGTGAGAACTTCCGGTGTCTGCTGCCCGGGCTCAAGATGGCTTCCCCCAGCCATGCAGGTATGGTCCAGAATGGGGGACACAGACACACACTCACACAATGGGGGGGGGGTGGGGGACAGAGAGAGGCACAGGCACAACATGGGGAGAGACACAGAGAGAGGCACAGCATGGGGAGAGACAGAGAGAGACACAGGCACAGCATGGGGAGAGACACAGCATGGGGAGAGGCAGAGAGAGAGGCACAGGTACAGCATGGGGAGAGGCAGACAGAGAGGCACAGGCACAGCATGGGGAGAGACAGAGAGAGACACACACAGGCACAGCATGGGGAGAGACACAGAGAGAGACACACACAGGCACAGCATGGGGAGAGACAGAGAGAACACAGGCACAGCATGGGGAGAGACACAGAGAGAGAGACACACACAGGCACAGCATGGGGAGAGACACAGAGAGAGGCACAGGCACAGCATGGGGAGAGACACAGAGAGAACAAAGGCACAGCATGGGGAGAGACAGAGAGAGAGACACACACAGGCACAACATGGGGAGAGACACAGAGAGAGACACACACAGGCACAGCATGGGGAGAGACAGAGAGAGAGAGGCACAGGCACAGCATGGGGAGAGACAGAGAGAGAGGCAGAGCATGGGGAGAGACAGAGAGAGAGGCACAGGCACAGCATGGAGAGAGACAGAGAGAGAGGCACAGCATGGGGACAGACATAGAGAGAGACACACACAGGCACAGCATGGGGAGAGACACAGAGAGAGACACACACAGGCTCAGCATGGGGAGAGACACAGAGAGAACACAGGCACAGCATGGGGAGAGACAGAGAGCGAGACACACACAGGCACAACATGAGGAGAGACACAGAGAGAGAGACACACACAGGCACAGCATGGGGAGAGACAGAGAGAGAACACAGGGACAGCATGGGGAGAGACACAGAGAGAGACACACACAGGCACAACATGGGGAGAGGCAGACAGAGAGGCACAGGCACAGCATGGGGAGAGACACAGAGAGAGACACACACGGGCACAGCATGGGGAGAGGCAGAGAGAGAGGCACAGGCACAGCATGGGGAGAGACACAGAGAGAGGCACAGGCACAGCATGGGGAGAGACAGAGACACACACAGGCACAGCATGGGGAGAGGCAGAGAGAGAGAGGCACAGGCACAGCATGGGGAGAGACACAGAGAGAGACACACACAGGCACAGCATGGGGAGAGGCAGAGAGAGAGGACAGGCACAGCATGGGGAGAGACACAGAGAGAGACACACACAGGCACAGCATGGGGAGAGACACAGAGAGAGGCACAGGCACAGCATGGGGAGAGACACAGAGAGAGACACACACAGGCACAGCATGGGGAGAGACACAGAGAGAGGCACAGGTACAGCATGGGGAGAGGCACAGGCACAGCATGGGGAAAGACACAGAGAGAGAGACACACACAGGCACAGCATGGGGAGAGGCAGAGAGAGAGGCACAGGCACAGCATGGGGAGAGACACAGAGAGAGGCACAGGCACAGCATGGGGAGAGACAGAGAGAGACACACAGGCACAACATGGGGAGAGACACAGAGAGAGGCACAGGCACAGCATGGGGAGAGACACACACAGGCACAGCATGGGGAGAGACACAGAGAGAGAGAGACACACACAGGCACAGCATGGGGAGAGACAGAGAGAGAGACACACACACAGGCACAACATGGGGAGAGACACAGAGAGAGGCACACACAGGCACAGCATGGGGAGAGACAAAGAGAGAGACACAGGCACAGCATGGGGAGAGACACAGAGAGAACACAGGCACAGCATGGGGAGAGACAGAGAGAGAGACACACACAGGCACAGCATGGGGAGAGACACAGAGAGAACACAGGCACCGCATGGGGAGAGACACAGAGAGAGAGACACACACAGGCACAGCATGGGGAGAGGCAGAGAGAGAGGCACAGCATGGGGAGAGACACAGAGAGAACACAGGCACAGCATGGGGAGAGACACAGAGAGAACACAGGCACAGCATGGGGAGAGACACAGAGAGAGAGACACACACAGGCACAGCATGGGGAGAGGCAGAGAGAGAGGCACAGCATGGGGAGAGACACAGAGAGAACACAGGCACAGCATGGGGAGAGACACAGAGAGAACACAGGCACAGCATGGGGAGAGACACAGAGAGAGAGACACACACAGGCACAGCATGGGGAGAGGCAGAGAGAGAGGCACAGCATGGGGAGAGACACAGAGAGAACACAGGCACAGCATGGGGAGAGACACAGAGAGAACACAGGCACAGCATGGGGAGAGACACAGAGAGAGAGACACACACAGGCACAGCATGGGGAGAGACACAGAGAGAGACACACACACAGGCACAGCATGGGGAGAGGCAGAGAGAGAGGCACAGGCACAGCATGGGGAGAGACACAGAGAGAGGCACAGGCACAGCATGGGGAGAGACACAGAGAGAGGCACAGGCACAGTATGGGGAGAGACACAGAGAGAGACACACAGGCACAGCATGGGGAGAGACACAGAGAGAGGCACAGGCACAGCATGGGGAGAGACACAGAGAGAGGCACAGGCACAGCATGGGGAGAGACAAAGAGAGAGAACACAGGCACAGCATGGGGAGAGACAAAGAGAGAGAACACAGGCACAGCATGGGGAGAGGCAGAGAGCGAGAGAGAGACACACACAGGCACAGCATGGGGAGAGAGGCACGGCATGGGGAGAGGGGCACAGCATGGGAAGAGGGGCACAGAGTGGGGGGGGAGAGAGACAGAATGGGGGGGGGGAGAGAGACAGAATGGGGGGGGGAGACAGAAAATGGAGGAGAGATAGAGAAAGGGGGGGAGAGAGAGAGACAGAGAATGGAGGGGGGAGAGAGAGAATGGGGGAGAGAGAATGGGGGGAGCATGGAGAGTAGAGAGAGAGTGAATGGGGGAGGAGAGAGAATGGGGGGACAGAGAGTCGAGAATGGGGGTAAGGGGGGAGAGAGAGCCGAGAATGGGGGGGGAGGTGGGGTGAGGAGAGAATGGGGAGGGGGTAGAGAGAATGGGGGAGAGAGGGAGAGAATGGATGGGAGAGGGAATGGGGGAGAAGATGGAATGGGGGTGGAGAGGGGATGGGGGAGGAGAGAGAGAGAATGGGGAAGGTGAGAGAGAATGGGGGAGTTTCACAGAATGGGGGAAGACACATGGAATGGGGGAGAGAGACAGAATGGAGGTGAAAGAGAGAGACAGAGAATGGGGGGAGAGACAGAAAATGGAAGAGAGACATAGAAAATGGGGGAGAGGAGAGAGAGAGAGACAAAGAATGGGGGAAAGAGAGAATGGGGGGGGGGAGAGAAAGAAAATGGGGGATAGAGAGACACAGAATGGGGGGAGAGAGACAGAAAATTGAGGAGAGACAGAGAATGGGGAGAGGAGAGAGAGCGAGAGAATGTGGGGAGAGAGAGCGAGAGAATGTGGGGAGAGAGAGCGAGAGAGAGAATGGGGGGGGGGAGAATGGGGGATTGAGACAGAATGGGGGAGAGAGAGACAGACAGAGAACGGAGGGGAGAGACAGAGAACGGAGGGGAGAGAGAGACAGAGAACGGAGGGGAGAGAGAGACAGAGAACGGAGGGGAGAGAGACAGAGAATGAGGGGAGAGAGAGACAGAGAATGAGGGGGGGAGAATGGGGGATTGAGACAGAATGGGGGAGAGAGAGAGACAGACAGAGAACGGAGGGGAGAGAGAGAGACAGACAGAGAACGGAGGGGAGAGAGAGAGAGACAGACAGAGAACGGAAGGGAGAGAGAGACAGAGAACAGAGGGGAGAGAGAGACAGAGAACAGAGGGGAGAGAGAGACAGAGAACAGAGGGGAGAGAGAGACAGAGAACAGAGGGGGGAGAGAGAGACAGAGAACGGAGGGGAGAGAGAGAGACAGAGAACGGAGGGGAGAGAGAGAGACAGAGAACGGAGGGGAGAGAGAGAGACAGAGAACGGAGGGGAGAGAGAGAGACAGAGAACGGAGGGGAGAGAGAGAGAGAGAGACAGAGAACGGAGGGGAGAGAGAGAGAGACAGAGAACGGAGGGGAGAGAGAGAGAGAGAACAGAGGGGAGAGAGAGAGACAGAGAACGGAGGGGAGAGAGAGAGACAGAGAACGGAGGGGAGAGAGAGAGACAGAGAACGGAGGGGAGAGAGAGAGAGAGAGACAGAGAACGGAGGGGAGAGAGAGAGAGAGAGACAGAGAACGGAGGGGAGAGAGAGAGAGAGAGACAGAGAACGGAGGGGAGAGAGAGAGAGACAGAGAACGGAGGGGAGAGAGAGAGACAGAGAACGGAGGGGAGAGAGAGAGACAGAGAACGGAGGGGAGAGAGAGAGACAGAGAACGGAGGGGAGAGAGAGAGACAGAGAACGGAGGGGAGAGAGAGAGACAGAAAACGGAGCGGAGAGAGAGAGACAGAGAATGGAGGGGAGAGAGAGACAGAGAATGAGGGTAGAGAGAGAGACAGAGAATGAGGGAGAGAGAGACAGAGAATGAGGGGAGAGCGAGAGAGACAGAGAATGGAGGGAAGAGAGAGACAGAGAATGAGGGGAGAGAGAGAGACAGAGAATGGAGGGGAGCGAGAGACAGAGAATGAGGGGAGAAGAGAGACAGAGAATGGAGGGGAGCGAGAGACAGAGAATGAGGGTAGAGAGAGAGACAGGGAATGAGGGGAGAGAGAGAGACAGAGAATGAGGGGAGAGAGAGAGACAGAGAATGGAGGGGAGCGAGAGACAGAATGAGGGGAGAGAGAGAGACAGAGAATGAGGGGAGAGAGAGAGACAGAGAATGAGGGGAGAGAGACAGAATGGAGGGGAGAGCGAGAGAGACAGAGAATGGGGGGGCAAGGCACAGAGAATGGGCAGAGAGAGACACAGAGAATGGGGGGGGGGAAGAGAGAGAGACAGAAAATGGAGGAGAGACACAGAATGAGAGGGAGTGAGGGATGGGAGAGGGAGGGAGAGAATGGGGGAGAGAGAATGAGAGAATGTGGGGACAGAGAGAATGTTGGGAAAGAGAGAGAGAATGGGGGGAGGGGGAGAGAGGGAGAAAGAGAATGAGGTGAGAGAGAGACAGGGAAGGGTGGAATGAGAATGTAGGGGTGGGGAGAACGCCAATAGAGGGATATGGGGGGAGGTAGAGAGAAAGGGGTGTGTGTGTGATCAATCACTGAAAGTCAATTAACCAATCACCATCACCCAATTAAATTAACACAAGAAACCTGCAGCTCTGATGTCATGTGTTGATTAAGCTTATGTAACGGGTTTTCTGGACCTTCCTGACCCACCCAATCTCACATTGGCCCCTGTGGTCTAACCAGTCCCCATTACATGGTAGTGTCTGGTGGTGCACCTGTTGGAAACAGGACTCCTGAGTCTCCCGCATGATGGTGTTATGGGGAATGTCAGCCAGACAGGCAGCTGAGGTAGTGTGCTTGAGTCCTACCTACATACAGTGCAGCGCCTCCACCTCATCAGGATCTCTGCGTCCGCAAGGAGATGGTTCTGATGAGGAACTCCTCTGTGGTGCCTTCCTCTGTGGAGTAACTTCACACTCACACGTGGGGGTTCTTGTGAACAAGGGCATCTTTATTGATGGTCTAGGCAGACTGCCCCTCGCAGCAAATAGCTTAGCCGCTCATCTTGTACAGCACTCCCCTTCAGAAGAATCTGCCCTCCCAATGGAGTTGGGTCACCTCTCCCCCCAGGGAGATCATCTCCTGTGCCAGGTCCCTGGACACAGTGTAGGCCCTGCCAGCCTTGCTGCTGCAGATCTGACTACTTGCTGTAGAACCACTCTCTTGAACTCGCAGTTAACACACTTGATCTTGAACACCAACTTTGGGCAGTGCTGTGCCTTATATACCTTAGGAAAGCCACATCTCTGATGTCACTAGCAGTGGACTCAGAGCATGTTACCACTCCCCTTGAATACATATGACACCTCACCAGGATGTGAGGGCAAACCTCCATGATTGATGCTGGCAATCCTGTATCCTTACCAGGTTTACTGCCAGCATGAGAGAGAACTGTATACCATTTTTAAACATGGCTACATTCTCCCCCTGGTGAATCCCAACGGCCCGTCTGGGACCTAAATTTGTCAGATCTTCCTCCAGGCAGCACTGCAAAACATAACAATACACATGATCAAATTTCATATATACAGTTCTCATATTTCACATAATAACATAACTTAACCTGTGCCTGCTGACCAGCAGACTGCACTGCTCCTGAAGAGTATGTCCCAGTACTTTCCTAATAATAGTGCCTGGGATCTGGCTTCTTTACTTCCCGGCCAGCGCTATCCTTGACCGTCACGCTGTATTCCCTGGGTAGCCCATTCTCTGGCCGTATTCTACCCTATGCATGTACACATTGCGCCCAATGCTCCATACCCTCATGAGCTGAGAAATTCTCTCCTCCGTCTTGTGAGCAGAGAACCCACTACCTTTGGTCAGGGTGTACTCCTCTATAGTTTCCCGTAACCATCCATGCCTCTGGTCCTCTATCTCCTGCATTAAAGGTTCAGGGACATAAGGGTACTCCAACCCGTGGGATTTCTTGTACTTTGTCACTATGGCCCGCTCAGCCCTGCTAGTCCTAATTAATCTGGCATTGCCTGCCTTACCTGGCAGCACCCAAGACAACGGCTCATTAGGTTCTACGGGGTCCCGGAATCTGTCTGTCCCCTTGGGATCCACTACCCCCGTATTGATGTCATGCCACCTTAGCCTAAGTTCTTCCAGCCGTTCCGCTTCGCTGAATTGACCTACTCCCCACCAGTAATCAACTATCCCCTCTCTTCTTAAAATGAATCTAGTGCGGTCCAGCCAGGCCTCTTACCCTTTGAATTTGGGCGCCCACCACCTGGTCTCTCTCTCCCCCGCATCCTCTGGTACCGCTACAGTACCCTCACCATCCTCCTGCTCTCCCCCTGAGGATATCCCTGAGGTATCGGTCAATCGGGAATTGGACCCTAACCTTTTGGGCCTACTGGTGACCTTAACACTGATAGAACTAGGGCAATCACTAGAACAGGACACCTGTCGCATGTATCTTCCCCCACCCGACCCGTCATCCGACGTAAAACATTCGCCATAGTCCAAGTTCTCCCCAGTCCTTTCATCCGAAGTGGCTCGGGACTCCCCAGACAAGCCTTGGCTCGACTGGGACCCGTAGGAAAAAGTGACAGGGGCAGGGGCTTTAACTATGGCTGGGGGTTGGGCATAGGGAAATACTGCCGGCATCCGCGGGGCTACGACCCGCAATCTCTTCGCTACCTTGCCCGGTGCCATCGGACTGGCCTTCCGGTTCTCCCGTCTCGCTGCTTCCAGGCTTCCGCAGGGCCTGCTAGCTCTTCCCGGATCCAGGCGATCTGGTACAGCTACTTGGTCGCGGGACGCGGCCATCTTCCATCCGGTTCCGCAGTGCCCGCCGGAAGTGATGTCATCAATCTCGCGGGACTCACCGCCGCCATCTTGGGTTGGGTTCCCCACCGGAACCTCTTCTTCCAGAACGACATCCAACGCCGGAAGTGATGGTTCTGCTCTCCGCTCCGCTCGAGCCTGGGCTAGGCCTTTCTCCGCCGTTGCCAAAACCGGCGCCTGGGGAGGGCAAGGGTGTCGCTTATCGCTCTGTCGGCTCGGGATGGTTCCTTCTCCGCCGTCGGTTCCGCCAGTCACCATGGCCGTGGGACTCCGCCTCTCCGGTTGTCTCTGCACCGGCGACTTGCGACTCCGCTCCGGCGCGACACAGGTAAGTGCCGGTTCTCTTGCTGCATCGCTGTAGTGGTCCGCCGGTAGGCGCATCACCACCGGTGTCGCTTGTTCGTCGTCCGAGGATCCAAACGCCGATTCAGGGAGTGGCACTCCCGTCCGGGAAACGATGGTGAGGTTCTCGGCTCTCACCTCGCATACATGTCCCTTTCTCCTCAGGCTCCGTTTTTATCATAAGGAGCGATCCCCATGCTCCGGGATCAACTGGTTCCTTCCAGGCCGCACGCGGGGCTTCAGCCGTCAGCATGGCTGTGTCCGCTCCCGCCTCCACGGTCTGTCCGGGCACAAAAGGTTGCACGGCCCATAAGTAATGGATGCCACATTGAGGGCATCTGGACGTGGTGCTGACCCCACCACCCGGCAGCCTGCACTGCATACACAGCCATTTGACAGTCTCTTTTCCGCCCGCCATGAGCACCAGGAAGCCTCCTGGAGCCGAATAGGGGTGGGCAGAGATGTCCGTTTCTTCATTCGCTTTGCCAGCCATGTTGATAACAGGAGACACCTTTAGCAGAGGTCTTTCCTGTTCTCCAGCTCCTCGCAACTGAAGGGCAGGGGCTGGTTTAGTAACTCCTCCCTCTTCTAGCTTCAACCTCATTTGGCACAACTGGAAACCACTCCCCCTGGTTGAGATTAGGGGAGGGTCCCACAAGTTCACGGTGTGCCCCAGCACCAGGGCTGAGCTTGTCACTGTCCATGAGGGCGCGGCCACAGCTTTCGCGCCATACCCCCCAGCAGGTTTTTTTTTTTTTTTATAACTTGGATTTTATTGGTGAATACATGCTTGTTATACATAAAAAAACATTCAGACAAACATTGTTCAAATTAGCATATAGTAAACATTAATTTACGCATTACAGACCCGCACGGTTTTTCGAGCCCTACTTAACTGTGCGGGGGATGATAGTCAGTCACTCTTATTGTGAGGAGTTGGGGGGAAATAATAACACTAATAAATAACAATAAAAAAAAAAGGGGGGGGAGGGAGGAGGGAAGGGATGTAGGATAGGGGTGGGAGATCGGAAGGGGTGGATGGAACGGCTGCTGAGGGCTGTTGAGACGTCCTTAGTACCACCGATTAGCCGGAGGAGCCGAAATAAGGTATAGATGAGCGGCCTCATGGTGTGTGAGGTATTTATTGTGGGCAAGGGCTTCCCCTCTCTGTAGGAGAACGCATCTATTACTATTATAGCCAAATTGTGTTACGCTCTACCCCGGGGATGTCTGTCTGAGCTAGCCAAGGAGCCCAAACTTTTAGATAATTATCGCCAGTGTCATTAACTAAGCTCGTTAACTTTTCCATCTGGTATATAAACCAAATACGATTCCGAATCTTTGGGATAATTGGAATTTCGGGGCGTTTCCATAATGCTGCGATCTCACACCGCGTTGCTATTGCGAAATGTGCAATGAGTTTATTATGCGACTTTGACAGGCCTTTTAAGGGTCTGTTTAATAGAAACAGCCATGGGTCTGGGGGAGTAGAGAGGTCAAAAATCCTCTGGATCCAATTCCTGATTTGTTCCCAAACTAGGGAGATCCGCGGGCAGGACCCAGCATATGTAACAGGTCAGCTGTTCCTCCACATTGTTTAGGACACAGTGGGGAGGACCCTGGAATGAATTTCGATAATTTGAGTGGGGTGAGGTACCATCTCATAAGAACTTTATATGTGTTCTCCTTCAGTGTGGTGCATATAGAACTTTTGGCTGTAGCCAAGAATATGGTGTTCCATTCTTCATCCTCTAGAGACTCCCCTAGGTCTAATTCCCAATGATTGCGGAAAGATGGTATTTGCTGTTTTGATGCTACTGACTCGATTACCTCTCCGTATATCGTAGGTATAAGTCCCTTAGTGTCGGTTTCTGTCCGACAGAGCTTTTCGAAATTTGTCAGGGGAGGGTGTGGGGCGGATTTATTATAAAATGCTCTAAGCTGGAGGTATTTATAGAATTCTACGTGGGGGATATCTTTTTCTAGTCTGATATGATCGAATGATTTGATTTTTAGATTATAGCCCTCCGGGTCTTTGAGTCTGGTATATCCTTTTAGTTTCCAACTTGAGTAGTTGTTACCAGTAAGGCCGGGCGCAAAGCCGGGGTTGTTCCAAATGGGCGACATCAGCGAACTTCCTGAGGTAAGCGAGTTTTTCAATCTCGTTCCTTCCCAGACCGATATGGTGTTGGTCATTGAGGTAAGCGGTAGCATAGCCAATTTTCTTGCAGTTTTGGGTAGCCAAATCAGGTTGTTAAGCTCTAATGGGGCGCAGGCCGCACTCTCCAGCTCCACCCATCTTTTTAGTTTAGGATCAGAATGCCATTGTATAATATGACTTAATTGAGCCGCTTTGTAGTATGACAACAGGCAGGGTACCGCTAAGCCACCCATTAAGGTAGGTCTTTTCATATTTAATTTATTGACTCTCGGATGGTACCCCTATAAATAGTCTTTATCATGGAGTCTTGGTCTGCTCAGGCCGCAACAGGCTGCAACAGGCCGCGCTTCTCCTTCAAGAAATGTCCTGCAGCGTATCTCTCTCTCTTACTACTGGGAAAGGGTCCCTATCTGAGGCCTTTCCCTACAGAATGTACAGCTCACAGTATCTACTGGGAATCAGGGCATCTATCTGGGACCTTGTGGGGGATCTGGCCTAGTTCAAAGGAGCACTGCCAGCGCTATACGTGGGTATAACAGGACAGGCCTGTGTATAAAGGGTTAGATGCATATATGTATGTATGTATGTATGTATGTATGTATGTATGTATGTATGCACACACACACGTATAACACAGGACGTCTCTTATTACTGCCAGCGCTATATGTGGGTATAACAGGACAGGCCTGTGTATAAAAGGTCAGTCATATATATAATATATACCTGTGTATAACACCGCATGTAATGGGAGTATAATGAGTGTCTCACCTCCTGTCTGGTTGAATCTCTGCATCGCTATCTGCACGTCGCGTTTGAATGCAGCCTCATTGCTTTTGCCGATCAGTGTCTGTGTTTCCCAGTAATCCGGATCCTTGATCTTCTCCATCCACGGAGCCACGGGACGGAACCGCCGACTGTCACTGTCATACCTCATTATCTCCCGGTCATCCAGATACCCGACTGAAGAAAACAGGGGCAGCCCGGAGCCTGGAGCCGAGACCCCCGTGTGATAATACCGCAGGGAGTGACTGTCTGAGACACAAATATAGGTAAATACACACACACACACACACACAGTGACACACACACACACAGTGACACACACACACAAAACAGAGGCAGACCGAAGCCTGGAACTGAGACCCCTGTGTAATAATACTGCAGGGAGTGACTGTCTGAGAGACACAGATATAGGTAAATACACACACACACACACACACACACACAGTGACACACAGAAAACAAGCAGCCCAGAGCCTGGAGCTGAGACCCCGTGTAAGAGAGGCAGGAGGTCCCAAAAATGGGGCTGTCGCATCCATAAGGGCTGCGGTGCCTTTTGGGGGTACATACTGTTGCTTCCTTTCCTTCCCCCCCCCCCCACCACGAGGTTTGTTAGATTCGCGCGCGTGCCAACAGTGGGAGGGGTACTCGCGTGGGCTATTTAAACCTGGCACTGGCTAGTAGCTCCTCACTGATTTTGTTTTCTTTCTCCCTGCAGGTTCCTGTGATCCTCAGCCCCAGCAGCAGCAGCACAGAGCACAGCCCCCAGCAGCAGCAGCACAGAGCACAGCCCCCAGCAGCAGCAGCACAGAGCACAGCCCCCAGCAGCAGCACAGAGCACAGCCCCCAGCAGCACAGAGCACAGCCCCCAGCAGCAGCAGCAGCACAGAGCACAGCCCCCAGCAGCAGCACAGAGCACAGCCCCCAGCAGCACAGAGCACAGCCCCCAGCAGCAGCAGCAGCACAGAGCACAGCCCCCAGCAGCACAGAGCACAGCCCCCAGCAGCAGCAGCAGCACAGAGCACAGCCCCCAGCAGCAGCACAGAACACAGCCCTGTCAGGTCAGCGCCTCTGTTTCCCGCGCCCTCCTACTCACCGGCATCCACACGCCGGTGCGGTGGCCCACGCAGCTGCATCTCCTGATCCTCCACCGGCGCGCCGCCCCTGTCTTCCGGAGGCGCGTAGCGGCTCCCGTCCGCGTACACACCTCTGCGTGTCCCGCTCCTGCCTCGAGGACACGTGCATGCGCCAATTAAAGGAACCTGCACATGCAATACTGCCTGGACTAATCTCAGGTGGGCTACACCTGAGCTTCACCCTGCCACAGCCTAACACAGGTCTACATATATCTGGGTCACTCCTCCCTTCTCTCCGATTGGTTCTCTTCTGTATATATGCCTCATTCACCTTCTGGTCGTTACTGAGCATAGGCCTTTCTATGCACCGTGCTCACTTGCAGCCCGAGTACCTGTCTACGTTTATTCTGAATACCTGTTGTGACCCTGCTTGTACCTGACCTGTCTCTTCTCGTTCCCCTGAACCTTGGCTAACGAACTTAGGCTACCTCTCTTCTCCACGAACTCGGCTTACGGGCATCTACTACTCTATGCTCTCCAATCCTCGACTACGGCTTACGGATCTCGACCATTCTACGCTCTCTAATCCCGGTCCATAGGCAAGTACCTGCTACCCCCTCCACTCTCCTATCCTGACCCGGCTACGTTCACGACCCTGCAATCCGGACCCATCCTGTGGCTTAGAGCGGTGGATAGATATATCTATAACTATATATCTATATATTCCCCACTCGGCCCCGCGGTTCAGTCCAGGTTGCAGTGAGCATCCGTGACAAGCTCCCAGCAGCAGCAGCACAGAGCACAGCCCCCAGCAGCAGCACAGAGCACAGCCCCCAGCAGCAGCACAGAGCACAGCCCCCAGCAGCAGCACAGAGCACAGCCCCAGCAGCAGCACAGAGCACAGCCCCCAGCAGCAGCACAGAGCACATCCCCCAGCAGCAGCACAGAGCACAGCCCCCAGCAGCAGCACAGAGCACAGCCCCAGCAGCAGCACAGAGCACAGCCCCCAGCAGCAGCACAGAGCACAGCCCCCAGCAGCAGCACAGAGCACAGCCCCAGCAGCAGCACAGAGCACAGCCCCCAGCAGCAGCACAGAGCACAGCCCCCAGCAGCAGCACAGAGCACAGCCCCCAGCAGCAGCACAGAGCACAGCCCCCCGCAGCAGCACAGAGCACAGCCCCCAGCAGCAGCACAGAACACATCCCCCCTCCTGCTGCCCTCATCCCCCCCCCTCCTGCTGCACAGATTCCCCCCTCCGGCTGCACAGATATGCTGCGGAATAACCCCCTCCCGCTGATGCAGTTCCCCTGCCTTACGCACCCTCCTATGCGTCCTTCGCTCACCAGGCCTACGCACCTGCCCCACCCGCCCCTTACGCACACTTCTCAGCTGCGCCCCACGCCCCTTTCACTCCCATCCCTTTCGCGCTCTACACAGCTGCGCCCCCCACGCCATATGCACCCGCCCCTTATATACCTGCGCCAGCCCTGGATCTGACGGCAGCCCTACTGGCCACCGCGTGTCAACCGGTCCCCTATCGTCCCGGGCGACCCCCCGTCAGATACGCCTGGACGCAGCAACAAGAGCCGTGCGGCGGCCAAAAGATCCAGGACCGGCCATCAGGTGTCCAGGCTGCAGGATCAGGTGAGCATGATAATGCGGTGTTGGGAAGTGATGACGTTAATGATGGGAGGTTGGTTATGACTGGGTCGGACTGATTCCCAAGGGTCAGACAGCGACGATAGTGAAAGCGCGAGGGCGAGCACCGAGTCAAACACCAGCAGCGGCGCAGACAGCGACAAGACCCCAGGGGTAAAGCGCATAAGGAAGCGGGTAGAAACGTTGGGCAAGACTGCGAAGCGAAGTAGGAAGGTGAAGGCGAAAAAGCACAAAGCACGCCAGGATTCGTTGGTGGTCGAGACAAGCTCCCTGTACACACACCTGCCCGGGAGAACACAGAGAGACATAGGTAACAGGACGTATGTGGATATGTTCAAGCTGTCTGTAACGGGGCGAGCAGAGAGGAAGCGCGCGCGGGAGGCGGGCGAGAAAGTGCAGGTTGTGAGGGAGTAATGCGAACTGGATTCTGGGTTTCTCTGTGTTCGGGGACTGTTTCCTTTCAAAACACCCAAAACAATTGCACAATGTGATGAAATACCTGAATGTGATACAGACCATACATGACGAACACGGGGGGTCAGCGTGGCGGGAACTGTGGATGAAGTTAGTGGGACAGGGGAAGCAGGGGGTGACGTGCCCTTTCCCGAGGGGCAGCCCGGGAGTTATTCAATAGGCCAGAGGCAAGAAAGGGGAATGTTGGACGTTTAACGACAGGCACTGCACAAGCTACGGGGAACCCCTACCAGGGAGGAGGGTATGCACCCAATGAGGGCCCCAACACCGGCCAGCTTAGGGGTTGAGCCATTGGGACGGGGGTACCCCGACCGGGAGAGGGCAAGGTGCTGGAGGAGGGGTTTAAGGGGGAGGGGGTTCGCACCAGTGGTGGGGGGGCCCCATTTGCACTCGCCTCCCCCCCCCCCACACTGCTTGCCCAGCTAATTATTCCCTCACGGGTTGTGGAGCATAAGGATAGTTTAAAAAAAAAAAAAAAGGGAAGATATGCAGGTATGTGTATTAAAGCAAAGCACGTCCCAGGGAAGCTTGATATAAATCACAGGCGCGTGCCCTGTGAGGGCGGCAAAGCGTTACGCCGGGCAACGATCGCAAGTGGGCGAGGTTTTCCTGACGCATAAAGATTCAACTCCTCTAACCAAATTTCAGTCCAACAGGAATTTTAAAACGTTGCCGGGAAAGAGGAGGCATAAATGCCACCAGCTTTGGCTTGACACAAGGGGCATGGGTTGCACCTGTCGGACGAGGGCCGGGGCAATTTTATTAATAATAGGCGCAGTCCTTTGCAAGCGATCAGCAGTCAGGGTGTAGGGTCACAGCTGGGGGTGTGGGGCGAGTCCCCAGTAAGTGGCCTTAATGGGTCCTCCGGGTGGCGGAACTGTCAGGCCAGTCATCGTAGGGACACCGTAAATACCCAAAATTGGGCTCCACCCGATGCGGCTGGGCCCCAGCTAACGGTCCCCCTGAAAAGATTGTGCGGGCTGGAGGCGCCGATGCAGGCGGTCGGGCGCTGTACCCCTGGCACCAGTCTTAGGCAGCTGGGCTCTATCCTATGCGGGTAGGCAGGTATGAAGAAAGGATAGGAAGAAAACTGGCAGAGCACTACTGCAGATATCCAGAAAGTCGTAGAAAGGATAATAATACCGATTGGGATCTGGATCCTTTATGGACAATTAAACCACCCTTTGCCCAATAGTTAGGTCCTGTCAGAATAGGCGTCATGATCTCATAGTGAATGTCCTTCAAACATTGAGTTCCTTATGAACTGAACCTTTATACATGGACTGTATTTTCACACTATGGGGGCTATGCGCTATGCACTAAGCAGTGATAAGTAGTTTTAAGAGCGCAAAGTGCTCTTAGAACGTGAAGTCCCGCTGAGCGCGATTCACTAAGCCGCGCAAACAGGCACTTTGCGCTCTAAAACGGGCTTTTCCTTGAAATTTTTTCTAAGTCCAACTTTGCTCGTGCGATCATTTGTTGCGCTGAATCCTGCCCTTCTGCGGGATTCACTAAGCAACGCAAACTTATTGTACGTGAAAGTTGCGCTGATAAAGCTCACCAGCTAAAGGCTGGTGATAAAAAAGTAGGACTTAGAAAAATTCTTTGTTTACCTTTTTGCATGCGCAACACCAATACAACAGGCCGGCTGGGGTCCCCGCGGGAGTCTGGGGGTCCCCGCGGAAGTCCGGGGTACCAATGTTGCGCCTCCAAAAATAATAAACAATATTTATAAATAAATACACCCCCCTAACACATACTATACAGTAATGTGCAAAATTACTATTATCCACATATGGATAATAATGCATTCACCCATTTTAAATACATATAACATTCAATAAATACAGTAAAAACACTTACCTTTTACAGGCATCCACGATGAAGGCCGTCTTCATCCTCATCTTCATCCTGCCCATGCCCCCTCTCATGCTGCAAAACATGCACAACAATCACAATAGCCAATGTAATGTCCCCTAACCCCTTAATCACCGTAGCGGTTATTAACCGCTACAGGCATTAAGGGGTTAACCCACCCTCACCCACCATTCGGAGGCCTACATACCCTCCCACACTAACCCCCCACCCGTGAGGCCTAACCACCCTCACCCACTACCCACAAGGGAGGCCTACCCACATAACCTTGGGCCAATACCCCCTTACCCCACCCCAGTACCCACATTAAAAACAATACACAGCCCCACATTAAACATCATTCTATTTATTAAATACATAACCCACCCTCTGTGCCCCCCATAAATACATGATTTGTTCTTTTACATACAGGTTCATACCCAGCCCGACGCGGGCTGGTGGGTCACCTGACAGACCTACAGGGTACCAACAACTTGTTTCACACAGGTTCTGGAGGCCTGTTGGTGGGTCCTGCCAAGCGCCATGGCCCCCAGGTGGTCTCCGCGGGTCACCGTGGGCCACAATTGGGTCTCCACGGTAGGCCCGCGGATGTCTGGGAGCCCCGGGTCAGACCCACAGGTGTCTGCGGGGCCTCGGGTGGTTCTCACAGGGGTCTGGGGAACTCACGCGTGCTCACTACGGGTCCGCGGTGCCCCCACGGATGTGGGACCACCGGTTCTTCCCGCAGACTACGGGTCCGCGGTGCCCTCACAGATGTGGGACCACCGCTTCATCCCCGCAGGTGTCACCCGTGGAACCACCAGCCTGATACCCGTGAGATACCCGAGGAGACCGCAGGTGGTCTCCAGAGGTCTCACGCAGAACCAAGGAACCAACCCTGAATGTAAAATAAATAAACCTGGCCTATACATTCAATACATACACCCCCCCCCCTCAAACACCTACAGTACAATAATGTGCCAAATAACTATTATCCAGATATGGATAATATATTATTTGCCCATTACGAAACACATAAAACATCCACAAATCAAAACATGAATTTTAATCTTAAAACCACCACATTGCATGTTAAAATAAATACAGCAGCCATTGCAAATATAAAAACAAACAAACTGCAGCTACACAAATGTCTATGAAATGTCACACAATTGCATAGAGTGTGTACATGATGCAATTAAGCTGTGCATCATATACACTGGCGACACACTTTATTCGAGCTCGGCTAGTCCCACGAATTCGGGTATACCCGGGTGTATTGAGGTTTGTGACTGTTTTCTGCCCGAGTGCATTGGGTTATTTTCCAGGCAGGGATTGAAGCATTTTATTCCCGCTGGCTGCAATACTGCACAGTATATATATATATACTGCATTACAATTCATGAATTTATGCCATCTGGTAGACACGCGAAGCATTGCAGCCTATTAATCCTAATCATTATCATTTAACAGATCAGCCGCCCGTCAGCCAGGCATGAACCCAGGCTGGGAAGGCAAACGCAACGGGGCTTGTCAGAGGTGAGGAGCGGCGCATTCCAGGTATCTGCCAGGTACATACTGGGTATTTGCTCGAATAAGTGTGTCGGTGCAGTAACACTATGCAAAATATATGTAACAATAATATACACTATGACAATGTCCCCTAACCACCAATGCCACCCTGAAAATCAATTGGAAAGTAACCATCAATACAATTAGCATCAATCAATTAATCCATTTCCTCAAACAATTAAATACAATACAAATCAATTATACAATTCCTATTCAATTGCTAAAGCCAAACCATTGCCAGAACAATTATAATTTAAAGTAACCACCATCATTCTAATCTCACTACCATAAAGAAGCCTTTAGATACTGTACATACAAATTACATTATTCACAACAATGACAAAATAAAGATACTAAATACATTATCCATACATGAAAAGAACCTAAACATGAGCCAAACAATCAATTATTATACCTGTATGTCTATCCATACAGATAGATAAACATAACATACAGGGGCAATAATACAGCATAAAATACAAAGCATTTACATACAAAATTCACATACAATACACCCATTCAGTGTCCGTGAATGTATTATATACATATAAATTAACGGGCATTAAATTGGAGTGAAAAAATAAAAGACATGAATGAAAAATCATAAAAACCTGTAAAAGTTAAAATAATAAACTTTTCTTTTGTTTACTCACCATTAGATGTCCACTCTCCGAAATCCATGCGACCCGGAAGCACAGGAAAAAATCCACAGGTAAGCCATAAAATAAAAAACCATAACAAATCCACGTCTGTGTCTTCTTTGGGGTCTTCTGGGATCTTCTTCCGGCTTCTTCGGCCACGCTCTTCTTCTCTTCTTAGGAGGGAGATGTTCCCTCCTCGGCGACTAGCTTCAAAATGAGGCGACATAGGCTTTATAGGCCTATGACGTCACATTTTGGTCAAATGTTTTCCACGGTCCTGATTGGGCCGTGAAAAACATGTGATTTGGCCGATGAAAAAAAACATGATGACGTCATTTAAAGGCAATGAAAGCACAGCCAATCAGAATGGCTTTGCTTCAATTGCCTTTAAGATGACGTCATTAAAAGAAACATGGCCGGTCTCACATGGTACCGTAGCCAATCAGTGCGTGGGAAATACATCCCAACTCTGATTGGCTCTAGTACCATGTGACACGCTTTCAAAGACGTCACATCCGTTCTCCCCAAGCCTCTGTCACATGGTCTACTAGAGCCAATCAGAGATATGATGGAGTTCCCATGCTCTGATTTGCTACGGTACCATGTGAGACCGGCCATGTTTCTTTTAATGACATCATCTTAAAGGCAATTGAAGCAAAGCCATTCTGATTGGCTGTGCTTTCATTGCCTTTAAATGACGTCATCATGTTTTTTTTCACGGCCCAATCAGGACCGTGGGAAACATTTGACCAAAATGTGACGTCATAGGCCTATAAAAGCCTATGTCGCCTCATTTTGAAGCTAGTCGCAGAGGAGGGAACATCTCCCCTCCTAAGAAGAGAAGAAGGGCGTGGCCTAAGAAGCCGGAAGAAGATGGAAGAAGACACAGACGTGGATTTGTTATGGTTTTTTATTTTATGGCTTACCTGTGGATTGGTTCCTGTGCTTCCGGGTCGCCTGGATTTCAGTGAGTGGACATCTAATGGTGAGTAAACAAAAGAAACGTTTATTATTTTAACTTTTACAGGTTTTTATGATTTTCATTCATGTCTTTTATTTTTTCACTCCCATTTAATGCCCGTTAATGTATCTATGTATATAATACATTCACGGACACTGAATGGGTGTATTGTATGTGAATTTTGTATGTAAATGCATTGTATTTGATGCTGTATTATTGCCCCTGTATGTTATGTTTATCTATCTGTATGGATAGACATACAAGGATAATAATTGATTGTTTGGCTCATGTTTAGGTTCTTTTCATGTATGGATAATGTATTTAGCATCTTTATTTTGTCCTTGTTGTGAATAATGTAATTTGTATTTAGCTAAAGGCTTCTTTATGGTAGTAAGATTAGAATGATGGTGGTCACTTTAAATTATAATTGTTTGGCAATGGTTTGGCTTTAGCAATTGAATAGGGAATTGTATAATTGATTTGTATTGTATTTTAATTGTTTGAGGAAATGGATTAATTGATTGATGCTAATTGTATTGATGTTGGTTACTTTCTAATTGATTTCAGGATGGCATTGGTGGTTAGGGGACATTGTTCATAGTGTATTTTATTGTTACATATATTTTGCATAGTGTTATATGATGCACAGATTATTTGCATCATGTACACACTCAATGCAAATGTGTGACATTTCATAGACATTTGTTTAGCTGCAGTTTGTTTTTTTTAAATTTGCAATGGCTGCTCTATTTATTTTAACATGCAATGTGGTGGTTTTAAGATTAAAAATTCATGTTTTGATTTGTGGATGTTTTATGTGTTTCATAATGGGCAAATAATATATTATCCATATCTGGATAATAGTTATTTGGCACATTATTGTACTGTAGTGTTGGGGGGGGGGGGGTGTATTGGCCCCAAGGGTATGTGGGTAGGCCTCCCTTGTGGGTAGTGGGTGAGGGTGGTTAGGCCTTACGGGGTGGGGGGTTAGAATGGGAGGGTATGTAGGCCTCCCGAGTGGTGGGTGAGGGTGGGTTAACCCCTTAATGACTGTAGCGGTTAATACCGCTATGGTGATTAAGGGGTTAGGGGACATTACATTGGCTATTGTAATTGTTGAGCATGTTTTGCAGCACCGTAGGGGCATGGGCAGAATGAAGATGAGGATGAAGATGGCCTTCATCGTGGGTGCCTGTAAAACGTAAGTGTTAAATGTTTTGACTGTATTTATTGTAATTTATATGTATTTTAAATGGGCAAATGCATTATTATCCATATGTGGATAATAGTAATTTTGCCCATTACAGTACTGTATGTGTTAGGGGGCGGGGGGGGGGGATGTGTGTTGCTTATTGGGGGCAATTGTACCCAATAAACATGCTAATGTGCCTTAACCCTTCATTGCCTTAGCGGCTATCCGCTAAGGTAATGAAGCTGCATTAATGTATTTTTATTAATAGTGTGCAGGAGCAGGGGGTCCCCTGAGCTGAACCGCATTGGTTTCAGGTCGAGGACCCCCTAGTTCAGGAGATACAGGCCCCTTTATGGGGTGCCGGTATCCCTGGAGAATGTAAATAACCCGGTCACGTGACGCGGGAGCTTTAAACTGCAGGGGATACCGACACCCCATAACGGGGCCTGTATCTCATGAAGTAGGGGGTCCTCGGACATGGAACCAATGCGGTTCAACTCCGGAGACCCCCCTGCTCATGTACACTATAAATAAAATATATTTATTTTGTGTACGATCGCCAGTAATAGCCTTGCATGGAGATAGCAAATCTCCATGCAAATGTAACGTGCGGCTTTTTTTCCTATCAGGTAGCGTACGTGAACTTTAAGTGCGATAGCAGAGGGAAAAAAGCTTGCACGCATGATAAGCCAGGTATGGGCACGTCCGATAGAAAATGGGCTGAGGGCCTTAGTGAATCGCGCCGCCGGCTTCATTTTTTATCGGACGTGCTAATTTTTTTCAGCCCAGCGCAAAAGCTCGGACCTTAGTGCATAGCCCCCTATATGTGAAAATATGTACTCTAATTGTCTTTTGATCACTTCTGATTTAACAGTTTGTTGTTTTGAGCTAGTCCAACATGTAGTCATTTAATTCAATTTACTTTATGATTACTATTTAAACATCACTGCTCTGAATGTGTCTCTTTTCTCAATATGGTTCTTTAATATGATGCCTTTTCAATATGGTTCTTTTGTGGAGACGTTAACCTCCTAATGTGTTGCCCTTTTTAATATGTTGCCATGTATATTCCTCATCTTGTATCACCTCTCGTTCTGTCTTCACAAAACAAGGGAGTATGGGAGGGAGGTGGGAGAGAAGGGGGAGACAAGGGGCAGTGTGTGGGAGGGGGAGAGAAGGGGCAGTGTGTGGGAGGGAGGGGGAGAGAAGGGGCAGTGTGTGGGAGGGAGGGGGAGAGAAGGGCAGTGTGTGGGAGGGAGGGGGGAGAAGGGCAGTGTGTGGGAGAGAAGGGGGAGAGAAGGGGGGAGAGAAGGGGCAGTGTGTGGGAGGGAGGGGGAGAGAAGGGGCAGTGTGTGGGAGGGAGGGGAGAGAAGGGGCAGAGGGAGGGGGAGAGAAGGGGCAGAGGGAGGGGGGTTTAAGGGGCAGCGTGTGGGAGGGAGGGGAGAGAGAGGGGGAAGCATGTGGGAGGGAGGGGGAGAGAAGGGGCAGCGTATGGGAGGGAGGGGGGAGAGAAGGGGCAGTGTGTGGGAGGGAGGGGGAGAGAAGGGGCAGTGTGTGGGAGGGAGGGGGGAGAAGGGGCAGTGTGTGGGAGAGAAGGGGGGAGAGAAGGGGAAGAGAAGGGGCAGTGTGTGGGAGAGAAGGGGCAGTGCGTGGGAGGGAGGGGAGAGAAGGGGCAGAGGGAGGGGGGAGAGAGGGGCAGTGTGTGGGAGGGAGGGGGGAGAGAAGGGGCAGTGTGTGGGAGGGGGGAGATAAGGGGGGAGAGAAGGGGCAGTGCGTGGGAGGGAGGGGGGGAGAGAAGGGGCAGTGTGTGGGAGGGAGGGGGAGAGAAGGGGCAGTGTGTGGGAGGGAGGGGGGGAGAAGGGGCAGTGTGTGGGAGGAGGGGGGAGAGAAGGGGCAGTGTGTGGGAGGGAGGGGGGGAGAGAAGGGCCAGTGTGTGGGAGGGAGTGTGGGAGGGAGGGGGGAGAAGGGGCAGTGTGTGGGAGGGAGGGGGGAGAGAAGGGGCAGTGTGTGGGAGGGAGGGGGGGGAGAGAAGGGCCAGTGTGTGGGAGGGAGTGTGGGAGGGAGGGGGGGAGAAGGGGCAGTGTGTGGGAGGGAGGGGGGAGAAGGGGCAGTGTGTGGGAAGGAGGGGAGGGGGGGGAGAGAAGGGCCAGTGTGTGGGAAGGAGGGGAGGGAGGGGGAGAGAAGGGACAATAGTATACACTGGCGACACACTTAATCGCAGTGCGGCCAGATCCGCAAGCCAAAGGAAAAAGCACTCCAACACACAGCCAAAAATAGAGTGGGTCCCAAGCAAAATATAATCTTTATTGGTCCATATTAAAAAACGGAGGGAAGTTCCCTCCTACGCGTTTCGTACCTACTGGTACTTTATCAAGGAGTGATATGTTCACCCTATGCCAGCCTTTAAATACCCTACAGGCTATCC
>NW_027454537.1:70000-72939 GCF_040206685.1 Ascaphus truei | reverse complement strand
TAAAAGAGAGAGGGAGGGAGAGAGGTAGAGGAGAGAGAGGGAGAAAGAGGGAGAGAGAGAGCAAGCAGCTCCTCCCTCCCATGCAAATGACTGGAGGCAGAGGAGTAGAGGGACAGAAGCCTGTGCTGCTTGTAATGGGACAGGATTTGGGGTGCTGTTTCATGCTCTATCTCCCTCCCTCCCACTGTCTCAGGTGCAGAAAGTTTTCAAGGGAGAGAGGAAAGGAAGAGGAAAATGGAAGCTGAGGAGAGCTGGTCCTGTCCCTCTTGTTGGTAAAGAGGGGGCATCCAGAAAGAGGTAAGGAGATAGTTTTATTTTAATTCAAGAAGGAGTGCCTGGTGGCGTAGCTGGTGTGCTCTGTCACACTACAGACCCCTCCCTGTGTGTGTGTGTGCGTGCGTGCGTGCGTGCGTGCGTGCGTGCGTGCGTGCGTGCGTGCGTCTGCAGGGGGTATCTGTCCCATCCATAGATATCAGGGGTACTGCAGCTGCTGCTGCTGTTCAAACTTTTGCTTTAGGCCCATTCCTTTGATGTTAATAAGCGTTTCTAGTACAATCTTTTTCGCTCTGTTCACCCACATCTTTACATTACCTCGTGTGTGTGTGTGTGTGTGTGTGTGTGTGTGTGTATGTGTATGTGTGTGTACGTGTGTATAGCATGTGTTTGAAACACTATACTGTATCTGCATAGAAAAAAAGCCTTCTTTTAGTAATGTACAGTTCAAATACTGTATGAACATGACCCCATCTCATCTCATCCCCCTGACTCTGAATACAAAACATTCATGTATTCGTTTGCAACTTTTCATACAATTTGCTTGCACCATTTCAGAGAAATTAAATATTTAAAATGGAAATAAATTGGTAACTGCAGTAACAAACAACACTGTACATGCTAATAGTACATCCATGTAAGCAGTACATACATGCTCAGGAGTTGTTTTTTTGGATCGGTATATACTTGTCATTATCCACTTCAACCATTTTAATTCCCCCCTTTTAAATTATTGTACTGGTTGATGTGTATGTATATATATATATATATATATATATATATATATATACAGCTAAACCCCGTTATAACGCGGGTCTCGGGGTCCACCCCGAGACCACCGCGTTACTAACGGGGTCGCGAGAAAAAAAAATAGCCGCCGCGCTTTAGCGCATATTCATCCCGCGGGACAGGAGATGGGAGCGGGCATGTCCCTCCGCTCCCCGCTTCCCCCTGTCACCGCGGGACAGGCCGCGGGGCAGGAGATGGGAGCGGGGATGTCTCTCCTGTCCCCGCTTCCCCCTGTCACCTCGGGACAGGCCGCGGGGCAGGAGATGGGAGCGGGGATGTCTCTCCTGTCCCCGCTTCCCCCTGTCACCTCGGGACAGGCCGCGGGGCAGGAGATGGGAGCGGGGATGTCCCTCCTGTCCCCGCTTCCCCCTGTCACCTCGGGACAGGCCGCGGGGCAGGAGATGGGAGCGGGGATGTCTCTCCTGTCCCCGCTTCCCCCTGTCACCTCGGGACAGGCCGCGGGGCAGGAGATGGGAGCGGGGATGTCCCTCCTGTCCCCGCTTCCCCCTGTCACCTCGGGACAGGCCGCGGGGCAGGAGATGGGAGCGGGGATGTCTCTCCTGTCCCCGCTTCCCCCTGTCACCTCGGGACAGGCCGCGGGGCAGGAGATGGGAGTGGGGATGTCCCCTCAGGTCGCCGCTTACCTCAGAACCATGCTGCCTGCATGGAGGTTGTAGCGGGGGGTTTCTTCTCCCCACCGCTGTCCCCGGTGCTCCCGCTGCCTGCGCGGGAGGAGGGGGGGGAGCGGGTGGTGGTGCTGGTCGCGGCCCGTCTGTGTAGAGTGAGAGAGTGTGTGTGTATGTATATATGGGAGAGAAAGTGTGTGTGTGTATATGGGTGTGTGAGTGTGGGTAAGTGTCTGAGTGTGTGTGTAAGTGTGTGTAAGTGTGTGTGAGTGTGTGTGAGTGTCTGTGAGTGTGTAAGTGTGTGTGAGTGTGTGTGAGTGTGTGTGAGTGTGTGTGAGTGTCTGTGAGTGTCTGTGAGTGTCTGTGAGTGTCTGTGAGTGTCTAAGTGTGTGTGAGTGTGTGTGAGTGTCTGTGAGTGTGTAAGTGTGTGTGAGTGTGTGTGAGTGTGTGTCTGTGAGTGTCTAAGTGTGTGTAAGTGTGTGTAAGTGTGTGTGAGTGTGTGTGAGTGTCTAAGTGTGTGTAAGTGTGTGTGTGTGTGTGTGTGAGTGTGTGTGAGTGTCTGTAAGTGTGCGTAAGTGTGCGTGAGTGTGCGTAAGTGTGTGTGAGTGTGCGTGAGTGTGGTCAGTGTGTGTGCAGTGTGTCAGTGTGAGCAATGAGCAGTGTGTGTGCAGTGTGCAGTGTGTGTGCAGTGTGGCAGTGAGCAATGAGCAGTGTGTGTGCAGTGAGTGTGTGCAGTGTGTCAGTGTGAGCAATGAGCAGTGTGTGTGCAGTGTGCAGTGTGTGTGCAGTGTGGCAGTGTGAGCAATGAGCAGTGTGTGTGCAGTGAGTGTGTGCAGTGTGCAAAAAAAAAAATGTAAAAAAATTTTTTTTTAAAAATTTTTTTTTTTTTTTTTTTTTTTTTTTTAAAAAAAACGGGAGCCACGGGAAAACCGCGTTATAACCGAATCGCGGTATAACGAGGCGCGTTATAACGGGGTTTAGCTGTATATATAGATATATATCTATATATATATATATATATATATATATTTCAACCATTATCACCTACAGTACAGTAGCATACAGTGCTCCCACTGCAGCAAGGGATTCTGGGAAATGACATGCAATGTTTACTCGTTCATCCCACAACGTGGCGGTATCAAATATAGCGTTTTCCCAGTTATTATATCCCTGCAGGATGTAGGATAATAACAGCCAAACCCACATACTTACTACATTCCCGTTATGTCACATGTATTATTTCCTGTGAAG
>NW_027454537.1:0-65000 GCF_040206685.1 Ascaphus truei | reverse complement strand
CGGGGATGTCTCTCCTGTCCCCGCTTCCCCCTGTCACCTCGGGACAGGCCGCGGGGCAGGAGATGGGAGCGGGGATGTCTCTCCTGTCCCCGCTTCCCCCTGTCACCTCGGGACAGGCCGCGGGGCAGGAGATGGGAGCGGGGATGTCCCTCCTGTCCCCGCTTCCCCCTGTCACCTCGGGACAGGCCGCGGGGCAGGAGATGGGAGCGGGGATGTCTCTCCTGTCCCCGCTTCCCCCTGTCACCTCGGGACAGGCCGCGGGGCAGGAGATGGGAGCGGGGATGTCTCTCCTGTCCCCGCTTCCCCCTGTCACCTCGGGACAGGCCGCGGGGCAGGAGATGGGAGCGGGGATGTCCCTCCTGTCCCCGCTTCCCCCTGTCACCTCGGGACAGGCCGCGGGGCAGGAGATGGGAGCGGGGATGTCTCTCCTGTCCCCGCTTCCCCCTGTCACCTCGGGACAGGCCGCGGGGCAGGAGATGGGAGTGGGGATGTCCCCTCAGGTCGCCGCTTACCTCAGAACCATGCTGCCTGCATGGAGGTTGTAGCGGGGGGTTTCTTCTCCCCACCGCTGTCCCCGGTGCTCCCGCTGCCTGCGCGGGAGGAGGGGGGGGGAGCGGGTGGTGGTGCTGGTCGCGGCCCGTCTGTGTAGAGTGAGAGAGTGTGTGTGTATGTATATATGGGAGAGAAAGTGTGTGTGTGTATATGGGTGTGTGAGTGTGGGTAAGTGTCTGAGTGTGTGTGTAAGTGTGTGTAAGTGTGTGTGAGTGTGTGTGAGTGTCTGTGAGTGTGTAAGTGTGTGTGAGTGTGTGTGAGTGTGTGTGAGTGTGTGTGAGTGTCTGTGAGTGTCTGTGAGTGTCTGTGAGTGTCTAAGTGTGTGTGAGTGTGTGTGAGTGTCTGTGAGTGTGTAAGTGTGTGTGAGTGTGTGTGAGTGTGTGTCTGTGAGTGTCTAAGTGTGTGTAAGTGTGTGTAAGTGTGTGTGAGTGTGTGTGAGTGTCTAAGTGTGTGTAAGTGTGTGTGTGTGTGTGTGAGTGTGTGTGAGTGTCTGTAAGTGTGCGTAAGTGTGCGTGAGTGTGCGTAAGTGTGTGTGAGTGTGCGTGAGTGTGGTCAGTGTGTGTGCAGTGTGTCAGTGTGAGCAATGAGCAGTGTGTGTGCAGTGTGCAGTGTGTGTGCAGTGTGGCAGTGAGCAATGAGCAGTGTGTGTGCAGTGAGTGTGTGCAGTGTGTCAGTGTGAGCAATGAGCAGTGTGTGTGCAGTGTGCAGTGTGTGTGCAGTGTGGCAGTGTGAGCAATGAGCAGTGTGTGTGCAGTGAGTGTGTGCAGTGTGCAAAAAAAAAAATGTAAAAAAATTTTTTTTTTAAAAATTTTTTTTTTTTTTTTTTTTTTTTTTTAAAAAAAAACGGGAGCCACGGGAAAACCGCGTTATAACCGAATCGCGGTATAACGAGGCGCGTTATAACGGGGTTTAGCTGTATATATAGATATATATCTATATATATATATATATATATATATTTCAACCATTATCACCTACAGTACAGTAGCATACAGTGCTCCCACTGCAGCAAGGGATTCTGGGAAATGACATGCAATGTTTACTCGTTCATCCCACAACGTGGCGGTATCAAATATAGCGTTTTCCCAGTTATTATATCCCTGCAGGATGTAGGATAATAACAGCCAAACCCACATACTTACTACATTCCCGTTATGTCACATGTATTATTTCCTGTGAAGGAAGCGCTATGTATATTCCCATTATGGTCACAAATTGGACGATACTGTATTTCCATTATGTCTCCTATTATTTTCCCATGATATCTCATAGAATACTGTCATCCAAAACCACATCATTATTGAATGATTGAAAATGATGCTCCGTTTTATGTCAAGATTGTCTTGACACTTAGACCCCCAAGATTTCAATAGCGCCTCACTTAAAAGATGACATTATTTTTGATTCAAATGAACTTTTATGGTGCAGAAGCCGCATGGTGCCTGTGCCTACAGTGTATGTATTTGTCAGTGTGTCTCTATCTGCATTTCTGTCTCTTGCTGGCCGCCAGCCTGTGTGATGATGTCAGCCTGTCTGTGATGTAAGAGAGACATTGTGATATCATCACATACTGTAGGCAGGATGGCAGGTGTAAAGCTTCTAAAAGAGAGAGGGAGGGAGAGAGGTAGAGGAGAGAGAGGGAGAAAGAGGGAGAGAGAGAGCAAGCAGCTCCTCCCTCCCATGCAAATGACTGGAGGCAGAGGAGTAGAGGGACAGAAGCCTGTGCTGCTTGTAATGGGACAGGATTTGGGGTGCTGTTTCATGCTCTATCTCCCTCCCTCCCACTGTCTCAGGTGCAGAAAGTTTTCAAGGGAGAGAGGAAAGGAAGAGGAAAATGGAAGCTGAGGAGAGCTGGTCCTGTCCCTCTTGTTGGTAAAGAGGGGGCATCCAGAAAGAGGTAAGGAGATAGTTTTATTTTAATTCAAGAAGGAGTGCCTGGTGGCGTAGCTGGTGTGCTCTGTCACACTACAGACCCCTCCCTGTGTGTGTGTGTGCGTGCGTGCGTGCGTGCGTCTGCAGGGGGTATCTGTCCCATCCATAGATATCAGGGGTACTGCAGCTGCTGCTGCTGTTCAAACTTTTGCTTTAGGCCCATTCCTTTGATGTTAATAAGCGTTTCTAGTACAATCTTTTTCGCTCTGTTCACCCACATCTTTACATTACCTCGTGTGTGTGTGTGTGTGTGTGTGTGTGTGTGTGTGTGTGTGTGTATGTGTATGTGTGTGTACGTGTGTATAGCATGTGTTTGAAACACTATACTGTATCTGCATAGAAAAAAAGCCTTCTTTTAGTAATGTACAGTTCAAATACTGTATGAACATGACCCCATCTCATCTCATCCCCCTGACTCTGGATACAAAACATTCATGTATTCGTTTGCAACTTTTCATACAATTTGCTTGCACCATTTCAGAGAAATTAAATATTTAAAATGGAAATAAATTGGTAACTGCAGTAACAAACAACACTGTACATGCTAATAGTACATCCATGTAAGCAGTACATACATGCTCAGGAGTTGTTTTTTTGGATCGGTATATACTTGTCATTATCCACTTCAACCATTTTAATTCCCCCCTTTTAAATTATTGTACTGGTTGATGTGTATGTATATATATATATATATATATATATATATATATATACAGCTAAACCCCGTTATAACGCGGGTCTCGGGGTCCACCCCGAGACCACCGCGTTACTAACGGGGTCGCGAGAAAAAAAAATAGCCGCCGCGCTTTAGCGCATATTCATCCCGCGGGACAGGAGATGGGAGCGGGCATGTCCCTCCGCTCCCCGCTTCCCCCTGTCACCGCGGGACAGGCCGCGGGGCAGGAGATGGGAGCGGGGATGTCTCTCCTGTCCCCGCTTCCCCCTGTCACCTCGGGACAGGCCGCGGGGCAGGAGATGGGAGCGGGGATGTCTCTCCTGTCCCCGCTTCCCCCTGTCACCTCGGGACAGGCCGCGGGGCAGGAGATGGGAGCGGGGATGTCCCTCCTGTCCCCGCTTCCCCCTGTCACCTCGGGACAGGCCGCGGGGCAGGAGATGGGAGCGGGGATGTCTCTCCTGTCCCCGCTTCCCCCTGTCACCTCGGGACAGGCCGCGGGGCAGGAGATGGGAGCGGGGATGTCTCTCCTGTCCCCGCTTCCCCCTGTCACCTCGGGACAGGCCGCGGGGCAGGAGATGGGAGCGGGGATGTCCCTCCTGTCCCCGCTTCCCCCTGTCACCTCGGGACAGGCCGCGGGGCAGGAGATGGGAGCGGGGATGTCTCTCCTGTCCCCGCTTCCCCCTGTCACCTCGGGACAGGCCGCGGGGCAGGAGATGGGAGTGGGGATGTCCCCTCAGGTCGCCGCTTACCTCAGAACCATGCTGCCTGCATGGAGGTTGTAGCGGGGGGTTTCTTCTCCCCACCGCTGTCCCCGGTGCTCCCGCTGCCTGCGCGGGAGGAGGGGGGGGAGCGGGTGGTGGTGCTGGTCGCGGCCCGTCTGTGTAGAGTGAGAGAGTGTGTGTGTATGTATATATGGGAGAGAAAGTGTGTGTGTGTATATGGGTGTGTGAGTGTGGGTAAGTGTCTGAGTGTGTGTGTAAGTGTGTGTAAGTGTGTGTGAGTGTGTGTGAGTGTCTGTGAGTGTGTAAGTGTGTGTGAGTGTGTGTGAGTGTGTGTGAGTGTGTGTGAGTGTCTGTGAGTGTCTGTGAGTGTCTGTGAGTGTCTGTGAGTGTCTAAGTGTGTGTGAGTGTGTGTGAGTGTCTGTGAGTGTGTAAGTGTGTGTGAGTGTGTGTGAGTGTGTGTCTGTGAGTGTCTAAGTGTGTGTAAGTGTGTGTAAGTGTGTGTGAGTGTGTGTGAGTGTCTAAGTGTGTGTAAGTGTGTGTGTGTGTGTGTGAGTGTGTGTGAGTGTCTGTAAGTGTGCGTAAGTGTGCGTGAGTGTGCGTACGTGTGTGTGAGTGTGCGTGAGTGTGGTCAGTGTGTGTGCAGTGTGTCAGTGTGAGCAATGAGCAGTGTGTGTGCAGTGTGCAGTGTGTGTGCAGTGTGGCAGTGAGCAATGAGCAGTGTGTGTGCAGTGAGTGTGTGCAGTGTGTCAGTGTGAGCAATGAGCAGTGTGTGTGCAGTGTGCAGTGTGTGTGCAGTGTGGCAGTGTGAGCAATGAGCAGTGTGTGTGCAGTGAGTGTGTGCAGTGTGCAAAAAAAAAAATGTAAAAAAATTTTTTTTTTAAAAATTTTTTTTTTTTTTTTTTTTTTTTTTTAAAAAAAAACGGGAGCCACGGGAAAACCGCGTTATAACCGAATCGCGGTATAACGAGGCGCGTTATAACGGGGTTTAGCTGTATATATAGATATATATCTATATATATATATATATATATATATTTCAACCATTATCACCTACAGTACAGTAGCATACAGTGCTCCCACTGCAGCAAGGGATTCTGGGAAATGACATGCAATGTTTACTCGTTCATCCCACAACGTGGCGGTATCAAATATAGCGTTTTCCCAGTTATTATATCCCTGCAGGATGTAGGATAATAACAGCCAAACCCACATACTTACTACATTCCCGTTATGTCACATGTATTATTTCCTGTGAAGGAAGCGCTATGTATATTCCCATTATGGTCACAAATTGGACGATACTGTATTTCCATTATGTCTCCTATTATTTTCCCATGATATCTCATAGAATACTGTCATCCAAAACCACATCATTATTGAATGATTGAAAATGATGCTCCGTTTTATGTCAAGATTGTCTTGACACTTAGACCCCCAAGATTTCAATAGCGCCTCACTTAAAAGATGACATTATTTTTGATTCAAATGAACTTTTATGGTGCAGAAGCCGCATGGTGCCTGTGCCTACAGTGTATGTATTTGTCAGTGTGTCTCTATCTGCATTTCTGTCTCTTGCTGGCCGCCAGCCTGTGTGATGATGTCAGCCTGTCTGTGATGTAAGAGAGACATTGTGATATCATCACATACTGTAGGCAGGATGGCAGGTGTAAAGCTTCTAAAAGAGAGAGGGAGGGAGAGAGGTAGAGGAGAGAGAGGGAGAAAGAGGGAGAGAGAGAGCAAGCAGCTCCTCCCTCCCATGCAAATGACTGGAGGCAGAGGAGTAGAGGGACAGAAGCCTGTGCTGCTTGTAATGGGACAGGATTTGGGGTGCTGTTTCATGCTCTATCTCCCTCCCTCCCACTGTCTCAGGTGCAGAAAGTTTTCAAGGGAGAGAGGAAAGGAAGAGGAAAATGGAAGCTGAGGAGAGCTGGTCCTGTCCCTCTTGTTGGTAAAGAGGGGGCATCCAGAAAGAGGTAAGGAGATAGTTTTATTTTAATTCAAGAAGGAGTGCCTGGTGGCGTAGCTGGTGTGCTCTGTCACACTACAGACCCCTCCCTGTGTGTGTGTGTGCGTGCGTGCGTGCGTGCGTCTGCAGGGGGTATCTGTCCCATCCATAGATATCAGGGGTACTGCAGCTGCTGCTGCTGTTCAAACTTTTGCTTTAGGCCCATTCCTTTGATGTTAATAAGCGTTTCTAGTACAATCTTTTTCGCTCTGTTCACCCACATCTTTACATTACCTCGTGTGTGTGTGTGTGTGTGTGTGTGTGTGTGTGTGTGTGTGTGTATGTGTATGTGTGTGTACGTGTGTATAGCATGTGTTTGAAACACTATACTGTATCTGCATAGAAAAAAAGCCTTCTTTTAGTAATGTACAGTTCAAATACTGTATGAACATGACCCCATCTCATCTCATCCCCCTGACTCTGGATACAAAACATTCATGTATTCGTTTGCAACTTTTCATACAATTTGCTTGCACCATTTCAGAGAAATTAAATATTTAAAATGGAAATAAATTGGTAACTGCAGTAACAAACAACACTGTACATGCTAATAGTACATCCATGTAAGCAGTACATACATGCTCAGGAGTTGTTTTTTTGGATCGGTATATACTTGTCATTATCCACTTCAACCATTTTAATTCCCCCCTTTTAAATTATTGTACTGGTTGATGTGTATGTATATATATATATATATATATATATATATATATATACAGCTAAACCCCGTTATAACGCGGGTCTCGGGGTCCACCCCGAGACCACCGCGTTACTAACGGGGTCGCGAGAAAAAAAAATAGCCGCCGCGCTTTAGCGCATATTCATCCCGCGGGACAGGAGATGGGAGCGGGCATGTCCCTCCGCTCCCCGCTTCCCCCTGTCACCGCGGGACAGGCCGCGGGGCAGGAGATGGGAGCGGGGATGTCTCTCCTGTCCCCGCTTCCCCCTGTCACCTCGGGACAGGCCGCGGGGCAGGAGATGGGAGCGGGGATGTCTCTCCTGTCCCCGCTTCCCCCTGTCACCTCGGGACAGGCCGCGGGGCAGGAGATGGGAGCGGGGATGTCCCTCCTGTCCCCGCTTCCCCCTGTCACCTCGGGACAGGCCGCGGGGCAGGAGATGGGAGCGGGGATGTCTCTCCTGTCCCCGCTTCCCCCTGTCACCTCGGGACAGGCCGCGGGGCAGGAGATGGGAGCGGGGATGTCTCTCCTGTCCCCGCTTCCCCCTGTCACCTCGGGACAGGCCGCGGGGCAGGAGATGGGAGCGGGGATGTCCCTCCTGTCCCCGCTTCCCCCTGTCACCTCGGGACAGGCCGCGGGGCAGGAGATGGGAGCGGGGATGTCTCTCCTGTCCCCGCTTCCCCCTGTCACCTCGGGACAGGCCGCGGGGCAGGAGATGGGAGTGGGGATGTCCCCTCAGGTCGCCGCTTACCTCAGAACCATGCTGCCTGCATGGAGGTTGTAGCGGGGGGTTTCTTCTCCCCACCGCTGTCCCCGGTGCTCCCGCTGCCTGCGCGGGAGGAGGGGGGGGAGCGGGTGGTGGTGCTGGTCGCGGCCCGTCTGTGTAGAGTGAGAGAGTGTGTGTGTATGTATATATGGGAGAGAAAGTGTGTGTGTGTATATGGGTGTGTGAGTGTGGGTAAGTGTCTGAGTGTGTGTGTAAGTGTGTGTAAGTGTGTGTGAGTGTGTGTGAGTGTCTGTGAGTGTGTAAGTGTGTGTGAGTGTGTGTGAGTGTGTGTGAGTGTCTGTGAGTGTCTGTGAGTGTCTGTGAGTGTCTGTGAGTGTCTAAGTGTGTGTGAGTGTGTGTGAGTGTCTGTGAGTGTGTAAGTGTGTGTGAGTGTGTGTGAGTGTGTGTCTGTGAGTGTCTAAGTGTGTGTAAGTGTGTGTAAGTGTGTGTGAGTGTGTGTGAGTGTCTAAGTGTGTGTAAGTGTGTGTGTGTGTGTGTGAGTGTGTGTGAGTGTCTGTAAGTGTGCGTAAGTGTGCGTGAGTGTGCGTAAGTGTGTGTGAGTGTGCGTGAGTGTGGTCAGTGTGTGTGCAGTGTGTCAGTGTGAGCAATGAGCAGTGTGTGTGCAGTGTGCAGTGTGTGTGCAGTGTGGCAGTGAGCAATGAGCAGTGTGTGTGCAGTGAGTGTGTGCAGTGTGTCAGTGTGAGCAATGAGCAGTGTGTGTGCAGTGTGCAGTGTGTGTGCAGTGTGGCAGTGTGAGCAATGAGCAGTGTGTGTGCAGTGAGTGTGTGCAGTGTGCAAAAAAAAAAATGTAAAAAAATTTTTTTTTAAAAAAATTTTTTTTTTTTTTTTTTTTTAAAAAAAACGGGAGCCACGGGAAAACCGCGTTATAACCGAATCGCGGTATAACGAGGCGCGTTATAACGGGGTTTAGCTGTATATATAGATATATATCTATATATATATATATATATATATATTTCAACCATTATCACCTACAGTACAGTAGCATACAGTGCTCCCACTGCAGCAAGGGATTCTGGGAAATGACATGCAATGTTTACTCGTTCATCCCACAACGTGGCGGTATCAAATATAGCGTTTTCCCAGTTATTATATCCCTGCAGGATGTAGGATAATAACAGCCAAACCCACATACTTACTACATTCCCGTTATGTCACATGTATTATTTCCTGTGAAGGAAGCGCTATGTATATTCCCATTATGGTCACAAATTGGACGATACTGTATTTCCATTATGTCTCCTATTATTTTCCCATGATATCTCATAGAATACTGTCATCCAAAACCACATCATTATTGAATGATTGAAAATGATGCTCCGTTTTATGTCAAGATTGTCTTGACACTTAGACCCCCAAGATTTCAATAGCGCCTCACTTAAAAGATGACATTATTTTTGATTCAAATGAACTTTTATGGTGCAGAAGCCGCATGGTGCCTGTGCCTACAGTGTATGTATTTGTCAGTGTGTCTCTATCTGCATTTCTGTCTCTTGCTGGCCGCCAGCCTGTGTGATGATGTCAGCCTGTCTGTGATGTAAGAGAGACATTGTGATATCATCACATACTGTAGGCAGGATGGCAGGTGTAAAGCTTCTAAAAGAGAGAGGGAGGGAGAGAGGTAGAGGAGAGAGAGGGAGAAAGAGGGAGAGAGAGAGCAAGCAGCTCCTCCCTCCCATGCAAATGACTGGAGGCAGAGGAGTAGAGGGACAGAAGCCTGTGCTGCTTGTAATGGGACAGGATTTGGGGTGCTGTTTCATGCTCTATCTCCCTCCCTCCCACTGTCTCAGGTGCAGAAAGTTTTCAAGGGAGAGAGGAAAGGAAGAGGAAAATGGAAGCTGAGGAGAGCTGGTCCTGTCCCTCTTGTTGGTAAAGAGGGGGCATCCAGAAAGAGGTAAGGAGATAGTTTTATTTTAATTCAAGAAGGAGTGCCTGGTGGCGTAGCTGGTGTGCTCTGTCACACTACAGACCCCTCCCTGTGTGTGTGTGTGCGTGCGTGCGTGCGTGCGTGCGTCTGCAGGGGGTATCTGTCCCATCCATAGATATCAGGGGTACTGCAGCTGCTGCTGCTGTTCAAACTTTTGCTTTAGGCCCATTCCTTTGATGTTAATAAGCGTTTCTAGTACAATCTTTTTCGCTCTGTTCACCCACATCTTTACATTACCTCGTGTGTGTGTGTGTGTGTGTGTGTGTGTGTATGTGTATGTGTGTGTACGTGTGTATAGCATGTGTTTGAAACACTATACTGTATCTGCATAGAAAAAAAGCCTTCTTTTAGTAATGTACAGTTCAAATACTGTATGAACATGACCCCATCTCATCTCATCCCCCTGACTCTGGATACAAAACATTCATGTATTCGTTTGCAACTTTTCATACAATTTGCTTGCACCATTTCAGAGAAATTAAATATTTAAAATGGAAATAAATTGGTAACTGCAGTAACAAACAACACTGTACATGCTAATAGTACATCCATGTAAGCAGTACATACATGCTCAGGAGTTGTTTTTTTGGATCGGTATATACTTGTCATTATCCACTTCAACCATTTTAATTCCCCCCTTTTAAATTATTGTACTGGTTGATGTGTATGTATATATATATATATATATATATATATATATATATACAGCTAAACCCCGTTATAACGCGGGTCTCGGGGTCCACCCCGAGACCACCGCGTTACTAACGGGGTCGCGAGAAAAAAAAATAGCCGCCGCGCTTTAGCGCATATTCATCCCGCGGGACAGGAGATGGGAGCGGGCATGTCCCTCCGCTCCCCGCTTCCCCCTGTCACCGCGGGACAGGCCGCGGGGCAGGAGATGGGAGCGGGGATGTCTCTCCTGTCCCCGCTTCCCCCTGTCACCTCGGGACAGGCCGCGGGGCAGGAGATGGGAGCGGGGATGTCCCTCCTGTCCCCGCTTCCCCCTGTCACCTCGGGACAGGCCGCGGGGCAGGAGATGGGAGCGGGGATGTCTCTCCTGTCCCCGCTTCCCCCTGTCACCTCGGGACAGGCCGCGGGGCAGGAGATGGGAGCGGGGATGTCTCTCCTGTCCCCGCTTCCCCCTGTCACCTCGGGACAGGCCGCGGGGCAGGAGATGGGAGCGGGGATGTCCCTCCTGTCCCCGCTTCCCCCTGTCACCTCGGGACAGGCCGCGGGGCAGGAGATGGGAGCGGGGATGTCTCTCCTGTCCCCGCTTCCCCCTGTCACCTCGGGACAGGCCGCGGGGCAGGAGATGGGAGTGGGGATGTCCCCTCAGGTCGCCGCTTACCTCAGAACCATGCTGCCTGCATGGAGGTTGTAGCGGGGGGTTTCTTCTCCCCACCGCTGTCCCCGGTGCTCCCGCTGCCTGCGCGGGAGGAGGGGGGGGAGCGGGTGGTGGTGCTGGTCGCGGCCCGTCTGTGTAGAGTGAGAGAGTGTGTGTGTATGTATATATGGGAGAGAAAGTGTGTGTGTGTATATGGGTGTGTGAGTGTGGGTAAGTGTCTGAGTGTGTGTGTAAGTGTGTGTAAGTGTGTGTGAGTGTGTGTGAGTGTCTGTGAGTGTGTAAGTGTGTGTGAGTGTGTGTGAGTGTGTGTGAGTGTGTGTGAGTGTCTGTGAGTGTCTGTGAGTGTCTGTGAGTGTCTGTGAGTGTCTAAGTGTGTGTGAGTGTGTGTGAGTGTCTGTGAGTGTGTAAGTGTGTGTGAGTGTGTGTGAGTGTGTGTCTGTGAGTGTCTAAGTGTGTGTAAGTGTGTGTAAGTGTGTGTGAGTGTGTGTGAGTGTCTAAGTGTGTGTAAGTGTGTGTGTGTGTGTGTGAGTGTGTGTGAGTGTCTGTAAGTGTGCGTAAGTGTGCGTGAGTGTGCGTAAGTGTGTGTGAGTGTGCGTGAGTGTGGTCAGTGTGTGTGCAGTGTGTCAGTGTGAGCAATGAGCAGTGTGTGTGCAGTGTGCAGTGTGTGTGCAGTGTGGCAGTGAGCAATGAGCAGTGTGTGTGCAGTGAGTGTGTGCAGTGTGTCAGTGTGAGCAATGAGCAGTGTGTGTGCAGTGTGCAGTGTGTGTGCAGTGTGGCAGTGTGAGCAATGAGCAGTGTGTGTGCAGTGAGTGTGTGCAGTGTGCAAAAAAAAAAATGTAAAAAAATTTTTTTTAAAAAAAATTTTTTTTTTTTTTTTTTTTTTTTTTTTTAAAAAACGGGAGCCACGGGAAAACCGCGTTATAACCGAATCGCGGTATAACGAGGCGCGTTATAACGGGGTTTAGCTGTATATATAGATATATATCTATATATATATATATATATATATATTTCAACCATTATCACCTACAGTACAGTAGCATACAGTGCTCCCACTGCAGCAAGGGATTCTGGGAAATGACATGCAATGTTTACTCGTTCATCCCACAACGTGGCGGTATCAAATATAGCGTTTTCCCAGTTATTATATCCCTGCAGGATGTAGGATAATAACAGCCAAACCCACATACTTACTACATTCCCGTTATGTCACATGTATTATTTCCTGTGAAGGAAGCGCTATGTATATTCCCATTATGGTCACAAATTGGACGATACTGTATTTCCATTATGTCTCCTATTATTTTCCCATGATATCTCATAGAATACTGTCATCCAAAACCACATCATTATTGAATGATTGAAAATGATGCTCCGTTTTATGTCAAGATTGTCTTGACACTTAGACCCCCAAGATTTCAATAGCGCCTCACTTAAAAGATGACATTATTTTTGATTCAAATGAACTTTTATGGTGCAGAAGCCGCATGGTGCCTGTGCCTACAGTGTATGTATTTGTCAGTGTGTCTCTATCTGCATTTCTGTCTCTTGCTGGCCGCCAGCCTGTGTGATGATGTCAGCCTGTCTGTGATGTAAGAGAGACATTGTGATATCATCACATACTGTAGGCAGGATGGCAGGTGTAAAGCTTCTAAAAGAGAGAGGGAGGGAGAGAGGTAGAGGAGAGAGAGGGAGAAAGAGGGAGAGAGAGAGCAAGCAGCTCCTCCCTCCCATGCAAATGACTGGAGGCAGAGGAGTAGAGGGACAGAAGCCTGTGCTGCTTGTAATGGGACAGGATTTGGGGTGCTGTTTCATGCTCTATCTCCCTCCCTCCCACTGTCTCAGGTGCAGAAAGTTTTCAAGGGAGAGAGGAAAGGAAGAGGAAAATGGAAGCTGAGGAGAGCTGGT
Source organism: Ascaphus truei (assembly GCF_040206685.1). NCBI lineage: Eukaryota > Metazoa > Chordata > Amphibia > Anura > Ascaphidae > Ascaphus > Ascaphus truei. The sequence goes on along the minus strand of NW_027454537.1, from coordinate 52,469 downwards.
CCTGTCCCTCTTGTTGGTAAAGAGGGGGCATCCAGAAAGAGGTAAGGAGATAGTTTTATTTTAATTCAAGAAGGAGTGCCTGGTGGCGTAGCTGGTGTGCTCTGTCACACTACAGACCCCTCCCTGTGTGTGTGTGTGCGTGCGTGCGTGCGTGCGTGCGTGCGTCTGCAGGGGGTATCTGTCCCATCCATAGATATCAGGGGTACTGCAGCTGCTGCTGCTGTTCAAACTTTTGCTTTAGGCCCATTCCTTTGATGTTAATAAGCGTTTCTAGTACAATCTTTTTCGCTCTGTTCACCCACATCTTTACATTACCTCGTGTGTGTGTGTGTGTGTGTGTGTGTGTGTATGTGTATGTGTGTGTACGTGTGTATAGCATGTGTTTGAAACACTATACTGTATCTGCATAGAAAAAAAGCCTTCTTTTAGTAATGTACAGTTCAAATACTGTATGAACATGACCCCATCTCATCTCATCCCCCTGACTCTGGATACAAAACATTCATGTATTCGTTTGCAACTTTTCATACAATTTGCTTGCACCATTTCAGAGAAATTAAATATTTAAAATGGAAATAAATTGGTAACTGCAGTAACAAACAACACTGTACATGCTAATAGTACATCCATGTAAGCAGTACATACATGCTCAGGAGTTGTTTTTTTGGATCGGTATATACTTGTCATTATCCACTTCAACCATTTTAATTCCCCCCTTTTAAATTATTGTACTGGTTGATGTGTATGTATATATATATATATATATATATATATATATATATATATATAGATATATATCTATATATATATATATATATATATATTTCAACCATTATCACCTACAGTACAGTAGCATACAGTGCTCCCACTGCAGCAAGGGATTCTGGGAAATGACATGCAATGTTTACTCGCTCATCCCACAACGTGGCGGTATCAAATATAGCGTTTTCCCAGTTATTATATCCCTGCAGGATGTAGGATAATCCCAGCCAAACCCACATACTTACTACATTCCCGTTATGTCACATGTATTATTTCCTGTGAAGGAAGCGCTATGTATATTCCCATTATGGTCACAAATTGGACGATACTGTATTTCCATTATGTCTCCTATTATTTTCCCATGATATCTCATAGAATACTGTCATCCAAAACCACATCATTATTGAATGATTGAAAATGATGCTCCGTTTTATGTCAAGATTGTCTTGACACTTAGACCCCCAAGATTTCAATAGCGCCTCACTTAAAAGATGACATTATTTTTGATTCAAATGAACTTTTATGGTGCAGAAGCCGCATGGTGCCTGTGCCTACAGTGTATGTATTTGTCAGTGTGTCTCTATCTGCATTTCTGTCTCTTGCTGGCCGCCAGCCTGTGTGATGATGTCAGCCTGTCTGTGATGTAAGAGAGACATTGTGATATCATCACATACTGTAGGCAGGATGGCAGGTGTAAAGCTTCTAAAAGAGAGAGGGAGGGAGAGAGGTAGAGGAGAGAGAGGGAGAAAGAGGGAGAGAGAGAGCAAGCAGCTCCTCCCTCCCATGCAAATGACTGGAGGCAGAGGAGTAGAGGGACAGAAGCCTGTGCTGCTTGTAATGGGACAGGATTTGGGGTGCTGTTTCATGCTCTATCTCCCTCCCTCCCACTGTCTCAGGTGCAGAAAGTTTTCAAGGGAGAGAGGAAAGGAAGAGGAAAATGGAAGCTGAGGAGAGCTGGTCCTGTCCCTCTTGTTGGTAAAGAGGGGGCATCCAGAAAGAGGTAAGGAGATAGTTTTATTTTAATTCAAGAAGGAGTGCCTGGTGGCGTAGCTGGTGTGCTCTGTCACACTACAGACCCCTCCCTGTGTGTGTGTGTGCGTGCGTGCGTGCGTGCGTGCGTGCGTCTGCAGGGGGTATCTGTCCCATCCATAGATATCAGGGGTACTGCAGCTGCTGCTGCTGTTCAAACTTTTGCTTTAGGCCCATTCCTTTGATGTTAATAAGCGTTTCTAGTACAATCTTTTTCGCTCTGTTCACCCACATCTTTACATTACCTCGTGTGTGTGTGTGTGTGTGTGTGTGTGTGTGTGTGTATGTGTATGTGTGTGTACGTGTGTATAGCATGTGTTTGAAACACTATACTGTATCTGCATAGAAAAAAAGCCTTCTTTTAGTAATGTACAGTTCAAATACTGTATGAACATGACCCCATCTCATCTCATCCCCCTGACTCTGGATACAAAACATTCATGTATTCGTTTGCAACTTTTCATACAATTTGCTTGCACCATTTCAGAGAAATTAAATATTTAAAATGGAAATAAATTGGTAACTGCAGTAACAAACAACACTGTACATGCTAATAGTACATCCATGTAAGCAGTACATACATGCTCAGGAGTTGTTTTTTTGGATCGGTATATACTTGTCATTATCCACTTCAACCATTTTAATTCCCCCCTTTTAAATTATTGTACTGGTTGATGTGTATGTATATATATATATATATATATATATATATATATATATACAGCTAAACCCCGTTATAACGCGGGTCTCGGGGTCCACCCCGAGACCACCGCGTTACTAACGGGGTCGCGAGAAAAAAAAATAGCCGCCGCGCTTTAGCGCATATTCATCCCGCGGGACAGGAGATGGGAGCGGGCATGTCCCTCCGCTCCCCGCTTCCCCCTGTCACCGCGGGACAGGCCGCGGGGCAGGAGATGGGAGCGGGGATGTCTCTCCTGTCCCCGCTTCCCCCTGTCACCTCGGGACAGGCCGCGGGGCAGGAGATGGGAGCGGGGATGTCTCTCCTGTCCCCGCTTCCCCCTGTCACCTCGGGACAGGCCGCGGGGCAGGAGATGGGAGCGGGGATGTCCCTCCTGTCCCCGCTTCCCCCTGTCACCTCGGGACAGGCCGCGGGGCAGGAGATGGGAGCGGGGATGTCTCTCCTGTCCCCGCTTCCCCCTGTCACCTCGGGACAGGCCGCGGGGCAGGAGATGGGAGCGGGGATGTCTCTCCTGTCCCCGCTTCCCCCTGTCACCTCGGGACAGGCCGCGGGGCAGGAGATGGGAGCGGGGATGTCCCTCCTGTCCCCGCTTCCCCCTGTCACCTCGGGACAGGCCGCGGGGCAGGAGATGGGAGCGGGGATGTCTCTCCTGTCCCCGCTTCCCCCTGTCACCTCGGGACAGGCCGCGGGGCAGGAGATGGGAGTGGGGATGTCCCCTCAGGTCGCCGCTTACCTCAGAACCATGCTGCCTGCATGGAGGTTGTAGCGGGGGGTTTCTTCTCCCCACCGCTGTCCCCGGTGCTCCCGCTGCCTGCGCGGGAGGAGGGGGGGGGAGCGGGTGGTGGTGCTGGTCGCGGCCCGTCTGTGTAGAGTGAGAGAGTGTGTGTGTATGTATATATGGGAGAGAAAGTGTGTGTGTGTATATGGGTGTGTGAGTGTGGGTAAGTGTCTGAGTGTGTGTGTAAGTGTGTGTAAGTGTGTGTGAGTGTGTGTGAGTGTCTGTGAGTGTGTAAGTGTGTGTGAGTGTGTGTGAGTGTGTGTGAGTGTGTGTGAGTGTCTGTGAGTGTCTGTGAGTGTCTGTGAGTGTCTAAGTGTGTGTGAGTGTGTGTGAGTGTCTGTGAGTGTGTAAGTGTGTGTGAGTGTGTGTGAGTGTGTGTCTGTGAGTGTCTAAGTGTGTGTAAGTGTGTGTAAGTGTGTGTGAGTGTGTGTGAGTGTCTAAGTGTGTGTAAGTGTGTGTGTGTGTGTGTGAGTGTGTGTGAGTGTCTGTAAGTGTGCGTAAGTGTGCGTGAGTGTGCGTAAGTGTGTGTGAGTGTGCGTGAGTGTGGTCAGTGTGTGTGCAGTGTGTCAGTGTGAGCAATGAGCAGTGTGTGTGCAGTGTGCAGTGTGTGTGCAGTGTGGCAGTGAGCAATGAGCAGTGTGTGTGCAGTGAGTGTGTGCAGTGTGTCAGTGTGAGCAATGAGCAGTGTGTGTGCAGTGTGCAGTGTGTGTGCAGTGTGGCAGTGTGAGCAATGAGCAGTGTGTGTGCAGTGAGTGTGTGCAGTGTGCAAAAAAAAAAATGTAAAAAAATTTTTTTTTAAAAAAATTTTTTTTTTTTTTTTTTTTTTTTTTTTAAAAAAAACGGGAGCCACGGGAAAACCGCGTTATAACCGAATCGCGGTATAACGAGGCGCGTTATAACGGGGTTTAGCTGTATATATAGATATATATCTATATATATATATATATATATATATTTCAACCATTATCACCTACAGTACAGTAGCATACAGTGCTCCCACTGCAGCAAGGGATTCTGGGAAATGACATGCAATGTTTACTCGTTCATCCCACAACGTGGCGGTATCAAATATAGCGTTTTCCCAGTTATTATATCCCTGCAGGATGTAGGATAATAACAGCCAAACCCACATACTTACTACATTCCCGTTATGTCACATGTATTATTTCCTGTGAAGGAAGCGCTATGTATATTCCCATTATGGTCACAAATTGGACGATACTGTATTTCCATTATGTCTCCTATTATTTTCCCATGATATCTCATAGAATACTGTCATCCAAAACCACATCATTATTGAATGATTGAAAATGATGCTCCGTTTTATGTCAAGATTGTCTTGACACTTAGACCCCCAAGATTTCAATAGCGCCTCACTTAAAAGATGACATTATTTTTGATTCAAATGAACTTTTATGGTGCAGAAGCCGCATGGTGCCTGTGCCTACAGTGTATGTATTTGTCAGTGTGTCTCTATCTGCATTTCTGTCTCTTGCTGGCCGCCAGCCTGTGTGATGATGTCAGCCTGTCTGTGATGTAAGAGAGACATTGTGATATCATCACATACTGTAGGCAGGATGGCAGGTGTAAAGCTTCTAAAAGAGAGAGGGAGGGAGAGAGGTAGAGGAGAGAGAGGGAGAAAGAGGGAGAGAGAGAGCAAGCAGCTCTCTCTCTCATGCAAATGACTGGAGGCAGAGGAGTAGAGGGACAGAAGCCTGTGCTGCTTGTAATGGGACAGGATTTGGGGTGCTGTTTCATGCTCTATCTCCCTCCCTCCCACTGTCTCAGGTGCAGAAAGTTTTCAAGGGAGAGAGGAAAGGAAGAGGAAAATGGAAGCTGAGGAGAGCTGGTCCTGTCCCTCTTGTTGGTAAAGAGGGGGCATCCAGAAAGAGGTAAGGAGATAGTTTTATTTTAATTCAAGAAGGAGTGCCTGGTGGCGTAGCTGGTGTGCTCTGTCACACTACAGACCCCTCCCTGTGTGTGTGTGTGCGTGCGTGCGTGCGTGCGTGCGTGCGTGCGTGCGTCTGCAGGGGGTATCTGTCCCATCCATAGATATCAGGGGTACTGCAGCTGCTGCTGCTGTTCAAACTTTTGCTTTAGGCCCATTCCTTTGATGTTAATAAGCGTTTCTAGTACAATCTTTTTCGCTCTGTTCACCCACATCTTTACATTACCTCGTGTGTGTGTGTGTGTGTGTGTGTGTGTGTATGTGTATGTGTGTGTACGTGTGTATAGCATGTGTTTGAAACACTATACTGTATCTGCATAGAAAAAAAGCCTTCTTTTAGTAATGTACAGTTCAAATACTGTATGAACATGACCCCATCTCATCTCATCCCCCTGACTCTGGATACAAAACATTCATGTATTCGTTTGCAACTTTTCATACAATTTGCTTGCACCATTTCAGAGAAATTAAATATTTAAAATGGAAATAAATTGGTAACTGCAGTAACAAACAACACTGTACATGCTAATAGTACATCCATGTAAGCAGTACATACATGCTCAGGAGTTGTTTTTTTGGATCGGTATATACTTGTCATTATCCACTTCAACCATTTTAATTCCCCCCTTTTAAATTATTGTACTGGTTGATGTGTATGTATATATATATATATATATATATATATATATATATATATATAGATATATATCTATATATATATATATATATATATATTTCAACCATTATCACCTACAGTACAGTAGCATACAGTGCTCCCACTGCAGCAAGGGATTCTGGGAAATGACATGCAATGTTTACTCGCTCATCCCACAACGTGGCGGTATCAAATATAGCGTTTTCCCAGTTATTATATCCCTGCAGGATGTAGGATAATCCCAGCCAAACCCACATACTTACTACATTCCCGTTATGTCACATGTATTATTTCCTGTGAAGGAAGCGCTATGTATATTCCCATTATGGTCACAAATTGGACGATACTGTATTTCCATTATGTCTCCTATTATTTTCCCATGATATCTCATAGAATACTGTCATCCAAAACCACATCATTATTGAATGATTGAAAATGATGCTCCGTTTTATGTCAAGATTGTCTTGACACTTAGACCCCCAAGATTTCAATAGCGCCTCACTTAAAAGATGACATTATTTTTGATTCAAATGAACTTTTATGGTGCAGAAGCCGCATGGTGCCTGTGCCTACAGTGTATGTATTTGTCAGTGTGTCTCTATCTGCATTTCTGTCTCTTGCTGGCCGCCAGCCTGTGTGATGATGTCAGCCTGTCTGTGATGTAAGAGAGACATTGTGATATCATCACATACTGTAGGCAGGATGGCAGGTGTAAAGCTTCTAAAAGAGAGAGGGAGGGAGAGAGGTAGAGGAGAGAGAGGGAGAAAGAGGGAGAGAGAGAGCAAGCAGCTCCTCCCTCCCATGCAAATGACTGGAGGCAGAGGAGTAGAGGGACAGAAGCCTGTGCTGCTTGTAATGGGACAGGATTTGGGGTGCTGTTTCATGCTCTATCTCCCTCCCTCCCACTGTCTCAGGTGCAGAAAGTTTTCAAGGGAGAGAGGAAAGGAAGAGGAAAATGGAAGCTGAGGAGAGCTGGTCCTGTCCCTCTTGTTGGTAAAGAGGGGGCATCCAGAAAGAGGTAAGGAGATAGTTTTATTTTAATTCAAGAAGGAGTGCCTGGTGGCGTAGCTGGTGTGCTCTGTCACACTACAGACCCCTCCCTGTGTGTGTGTGTGCGTGCGTGCGTGCGTGCGTGCGTGCGTGCGTCTGCAGGGGGTATCTGTCCCATCCATAGATATCAGGGGTACTGCAGCTGCTGCTGCTGTTCAAACTTTTGCTTTAGGCCCATTCCTTTGATGTTAATAAGCGTTTCTAGTACAATCTTTTTCGCTCTGTTCACCCACATCTTTACATTACCTCGTGTGTGTGTGTGTGTGTGTGTGTGTGTGTGTATGTGTATGTGTGTGTACGTGTGTATAGCATGTGTTTGAAACACTATACTGTATCTGCATAGAAAAAAAGCCTTCTTTTAGTAATGTACAGTTCAAATACTGTATGAACATGACCCCATCTCATCTCATCCCCCTGACTCTGGATACAAAACATTCATGTATTCGTTTGCAACTTTTCATACAATTTGCTTGCACCATTTCAGAGAAATTAAATATTTAAAATGGAAATAAATTGGTAACTGCAGTAACAAACAACACTGTACATGCTAATAGTACATCCATGTAAGCAGTACATACATGCTCAGGAGTTGTTTTTTTGGATCGGTATATACTTGTCATTATCCACTTCAACCATTTTAATTCCCCCCTTTTAAATTATTGTACTGGTTGATGTGTATGTATATATATATATATATATATATATATATATATATATATATAGATATATATCTATATATATATATATATATATATATTTCAACCATTATCACCTACAGTACAGTAGCATACAGTGCTCCCACTGCAGCAAGGGATTCTGGGAAATGACATGCAATGTTTACTCGCTCATCCCACAACGTGGCGGTATCAAATATAGCGTTTTCCCAGTTATTATATCCCTGCAGGATGTAGGATAATCCCAGCCAAACCCACATACTTACTACATTCCCGTTATGTCACATGTATTATTTCCTGTGAAGGAAGCGCTATGTATATTCCCATTATGGTCACAAATTGGACGATACTGTATTTCCATTATGTCTCCTATTATTTTCCCATGATATCTCATAGAATACTGTCATCCAAAACCACATCATTATTGAATGATTGAAAATGATGCTCCGTTTTATGTCAAGATTGTCTTGACACTTAGACCCCCAAGATTTCAATAGCGCCTCACTTAAAAGATGACATTATTTTTGATTCAAATGAACTTTTATGGTGCAGAAGCCGCATGGTGCCTGTGCCTACAGTGTATGTATTTGTCAGTGTGTCTCTATCTGCATTTCTGTCTCTTGCTGGCCGCCAGCCTGTGTGATGATGTCAGCCTGTCTGTGATGTAAGAGAGACATTGTGATATCATCACATACTGTAGGCAGGATGGCAGGTGTAAAGCTTCTAAAAGAGAGAGGGAGGGAGAGAGGTAGAGGAGAGAGAGGGAGAAAGAGGGAGAGAGAGAGCAAGCAGCTCCTCCCTCCCATGCAAATGACTGGAGGCAGAGGAGTAGAGGGACAGAAGCCTGTGCTGCTTGTAATGGGACAGGATTTGGGGTGCTGTTTCATGCTCTATCTCCCTCCCTCCCACTGTCTCAGGTGCAGAAAGTTTTCAAGGGAGAGAGGAAAGGAAGAGGAAAATGGAAGCTGAGGAGAGCTGGTCCTGTCCCTCTTGTTGGTAAAGAGGGGGCATCCAGAAAGAGGTAAGGAGATAGTTTTATTTTAATTCAAGAAGGAGTGCCTGGTGGCGTAGCTGGTGTGCTCTGTCACACTACAGACCCCTCCCTGTGTGTGTGCGTGCGTGCGTGCGTGCGTGCGTGCGTGCGTGCGTCTGCAGGGGGTATCTGTCCCATCCATAGATATCAGGGGTACTGCAGCTGCTGCTGCTGTTCAAACTTTTGCTTTAGGCCCATTCCTTTGATGTTAATAAGCGTTTCTAGTACAATCTTTTTCGCTCTGTTCACCCACATCTTTACATTACCTCGTGTGTGTGTGTGTGTGTGTGTGTGTGTGTGTGTATGTGTATGTGTGTGTACGTGTGTATAGCATGTGTTTGAAACACTATACTGTATCTGCATAGAAAAAAAGCCTTCTTTTAGTAATGTACAGTTCAAATACTGTATGAACATGACCCCATCTCATCTCATCCCCCTGACTCTGGATACAAAACATTCATGTATTCGTTTGCAACTTTTCATACAATTTGCTTGCACCATTTCAGAGAAATTAAATATTTAAAATGGAAATAAATTGGTAACTGCAGTAACAAACAACACTGTACATGCTAATAGTACATCCATGTAAGCAGTACATACATGCTCAGGAGTTGTTTTTTTGGATCGGTATATACTTGTCATTATCCACTTCAACCATTTTAATTCCCCCCTTTTAAATTATTGTACTGGTTGATGTGTATGTATATATATATATATATATATATATATATATATATATATATAGATATATATCTATATATATATATATATATATATATTTCAACCATTATCACCTACAGTACAGTAGCATACAGTGCTCCCACTGCAGCAAGGGATTCTGGGAAATGACATGCAATGTTTACTCGCTCATCCCACAACGTGGCGGTATCAAATATAGCGTTTTCCCAGTTATTATATCCCTGCAGGATGTAGGATAATCCCAGCCAAACCCACATACTTACTACATTCCCGTTATGTCACATGTATTATTTCCTGTGAAGGAAGCGCTATGTATATTCCCATTATGGTCACAAATTGGACGATACTGTATTTCCATTATGTCTCCTATTATTTTCCCATGATATCTCATAGAATACTGTCATCCAAAACCACATCATTATTGAATGATTGAAAATGATGCTCCGTTTTATGTCAAGATTGTCTTGACACTTAGACCCCCAAGATTTCAATAGCGCCTCACTTAAAAGATGACATTATTTTTGATTCAAATGAACTTTTATGGTGCAGAAGCCGCATGGTGCCTGTGCCTACAGTGTATGTATTTGTCAGTGTGTCTCTATCTGCATTTCTGTCTCTTGCTGGCCGCCAGCCTGTGTGATGATGTCAGCCTGTCTGTGATGTAAGAGAGACATTGTGATATCATCACATACTGTAGGCAGGATGGCAGGTGTAAAGCTTCTAAAAGAGAGAGGGAGGGAGAGAGGTAGAGGAGAGAGAGGGAGAAAGAGGGAGAGAGAGAGCAAGCAGCTCCTCCCTCCCATGCAAATGACTGGAGGCAGAGGAGTAGAGGGACAGAAGCCTGTGCTGCTTGTAATGGGACAGGATTTGGGGTGCTGTTTCATGCTCTATCTCCCTCCCTCCCACTGTCTCAGGTGCAGAAAGTTTTCAAGGGAGAGAGGAAAGGAAGAGGAAAATGGAAGCTGAGGAGAGCTGGTCCTGTCCCTCTTGTTGGTAAAGAGGGGGCATCCAGAAAGAGGTAAGGAGATAGTTTTATTTTAATTCAAGAAGGAGTGCCTGGTGGCGTAGCTGGTGTGCTCTGTCACACTACAGACCCCTCCCTGTGTGTGTGCGTGCGTGCGTGCGTGCGTGCGTGCGTGCGTGCGTGCGTCTGCAGGGGGTATCTGTCCCATCCATAGATATCAGGGGTACTGCAGCTGCTGCTGCTGTTCAAACTTTTGCTTTAGGCCCATTCCTTTGATGTTAATAAGCGTTTCTAGTACAATCTTTTTCGCTCTGTTCACCCACATCTTTACATTACCTCGTGTGTGTGTGTGTGTGTGTGTGTGTGTGTGTGTATGTGTATGTGTGTGTACGTGTGTATAGCATGTGTTTGAAACACTATACTGTATCTGCATAGAAAAAAAGCCTTCTTTTAGTAATGTACAGTTCAAATACTGTATGAACATGACCCCATCTCATCTCATCCCCCTGACTCTGGATACAAAACATTCATGTATTCGTTTGCAACTTTTCATACAATTTGCTTGCACCATTTCAGAGAAATTAAATATTTAAAATGGAAATAAATTGGTAACTGCAGTAACAAACAACACTGTACATGCTAATAGTACATCCATGTAAGCAGTACATACATGCTCAGGAGTTGTTTTTTTGGATCGGTATATACTTGTCATTATCCACTTCAACCATTTTAATTCCCCCCTTTTAAATTATTGTACTGGTTGATGTGTATGTATATATATATATATATATATATATATATATATATATATATAGATATATATCTATATATATATATATATATATATATTTCAACCATTATCACCTACAGTACAGTAGCATACAGTGCTCCCACTGCAGCAAGGGATTCTGGGAAATGACATGCAATGTTTACTCGCTCATCCCACAACGTGGCGGTATCAAATATAGCGTTTTCCCAGTTATTATATCCCTGCAGGATGTAGGATAATCCCAGCCAAACCCACATACTTACTACATTCCCGTTATGTCACATGTATTATTTCCTGTGAAGGAAGCGCTATGTATATTCCCATTATGGTCACAAATTGGACGATACTGTATTTCCATTATGTCTCCTATTATTTTCCCATGATATCTCATAGAATACTGTCATCCAAAACCACATCATTATTGAATGATTGAAAATGATGCTCCGTTTTATGTCAAGATTGTCTTGACACTTAGACCCCCAAGATTTCAATAGCGCCTCACTTAAAAGATGACATTATTTTTGATTCAAATGAACTTTTATGGTGCAGAAGCCGCATGGTGCCTGTGCCTACAGTGTATGTATTTGTCAGTGTGTCTCTATCTGCATTTCTGTCTCTTGCTGGCCGCCAGCCTGTGTGATGATGTCAGCCTGTCTGTGATGTAAGAGAGACATTGTGATATCATCACATACTGTAGGCAGGATGGCAGGTGTAAAGCTTCTAAAAGAGAGAGGGAGGGAGAGAGGTAGAGGAGAGAGAGGGAGAAAGAGGGAGAGAGAGAGCAAGCAGCTCCTCCCTCCCATGCAAATGACTGGAGGCAGAGGAGTAGAGGGACAGAAGCCTGTGCTGCTTGTAATGGGACAGGATTTGGGGTGCTGTTTCATGCTCTATCTCCCTCCCTCCCACTGTCTCAGGTGCAGAAAGTTTTCAAGGGAGAGAGGAAAGGAAGAGGAAAATGGAAGCTGAGGAGAGCTGGTCCTGTCCCTCTTGTTGGTAAAGAGGGGGCATCCAGAAAGAGGTAAGGAGATAGTTTTATTTTAATTCAAGAAGGAGTGCCTGGTGGCGTAGCTGGTGTGCTCTGTCACACTACAGACCCCTCCCTGTGTGTGTGCGTGCGTGCGTGCGTGCGTGCGTGCGTGCGTGCGTCTGCAGGGGGTATCTGTCCCATCCATAGATATCAGGGGTACTGCAGCTGCTGCTGCTGTTCAAACTTTTGCTTTAGGCCCATTCCTTTGATGTTAATAAGCGTTTCTAGTACAATCTTTTTCGCTCTGTTCACCCACATCTTTACATTACCTCGTGTGTGTGTGTGTGTGTGTGTGTGTGTGTGTATGTGTATGTGTGTGTACGTGTGTATAGCATGTGTTTGAAACACTATACTGTATCTGCATAGAAAAAAAGCCTTCTTTTAGTAATGTACAGTTCAAATACTGTATGAACATGACCCCATCTCATCTCATCCCCCTGACTCTGGATACAAAACATTCATGTATTCGTTTGCAACTTTTCATACAATTTGCTTGCACCATTTCAGAGAAATTAAATATTTAAAATGGAAATAAATTGGTAACTGCAGTAACAAACAACACTGTACATGCTAATAGTACATCCATGTAAGCAGTACATACATGCTCAGGAGTTGTTTTTTTGGATCGGTATATACTTGTCATTATCCACTTCAACCATTTTAATTCCCCCCTTTTAAATTATTGTACTGGTTGATGTGTATGTATATATATATATATATATATATATATATATATATATATATAGATATATATCTATATATATATATATATATATATATTTCAACCATTATCACCTACAGTACAGTAGCATACAGTGCTCCCACTGCAGCAAGGGATTCTGGGAAATGACATGCAATGTTTACTCGCTCATCCCACAACGTGGCGGTATCAAATATAGCGTTTTCCCAGTTATTATATCCCTGCAGGATGTAGGATAATCCCAGCCAAACCCACATACTTACTACATTCCCGTTATGTCACATGTATTATTTCCTGTGAAGGAAGCGCTATGTATATTCCCATTATGGTCACAAATTGGACGATACTGTATTTCCATTATGTCTCCTATTATTTTCCCATGATATCTCATAGAATACTGTCATCCAAAACCACATCATTATTGAATGATTGAAAATGATGCTCCGTTTTATGTCAAGATTGTCTTGACACTTAGACCCCCAAGATTTCAATAGCGCCTCACTTAAAAGATGACATTATTTTTGATTCAAATGAACTTTTATGGTGCAGAAGCCGCATGGTGCCTGTGCCTACAGTGTATGTATTTGTCAGTGTGTCTCTATCTGCATTTCTGTCTCTTGCTGGCCGCCAGCCTGTGTGATGATGTCAGCCTGTCTGTGATGTAAGAGAGACATTGTGATATCATCACATACTGTAGGCAGGATGGCAGGTGTAAAGCTTCTAAAAGAGAGAGGGAGGGAGAGAGGTAGAGGAGAGAGAGGGAGAAAGAGGGAGAGAGAGAGCAAGCAGCTCCTCCCTCCCATGCAAATGACTGGAGGCAGAGGAGTAGAGGGACAGAAGCCTGTGCTGCTTGTAATGGGACAGGATTTGGGGTGCTGTTTCATGCTCTATCTCCCTCCCTCCCACTGTCTCAGGTGCAGAAAGTTTTCAAGGGAGAGAGGAAAGGAAGAGGAAAATGGAAGCTGAGGAGAGCTGGTCCTGTCCCTCTTGTTGGTAAAGAGGGGGCATCCAGAAAGAGGTAAGGAGATAGTTTTATTTTAATTCAAGAAGGAGTGCCTGGTGGCGTAGCTGGTGTGCTCTGTCACACTACAGACCCCTCCCTGTGTGTGTGTGTGCGTGCGTGCGTGCGTGCGTGCGTGCGTGCGTGCGTGCGTGCGTCTGCAGGGGGTATCTGTCCCATCCATAGATATCAGGGGTACTGCAGCTGCTGCTGCTGTTCAAACTTTTGCTTTAGGCCCATTCCTTTGATGTTAATAAGCGTTTCTAGTACAATCTTTTTCGCTCTGTTCACCCACATCTTTACATTACCTCGTGTGTGTGTGTGTGTGTGTGTGTGTGTGTGTGTATGTGTATGTGTGTGTACGTGTGTATAGCATGTGTTTGAAACACTATACTGTATCTGCATAGAAAAAAAGCCTTCTTTTAGTAATGTACAGTTCAAATACTGTATGAACATGACCCCATCTCATCTCATCCCCCTGACTCTGGATACAAAACATTCATGTATTCGTTTGCAACTTTTCATACAATTTGCTTGCACCATTTCAGAGAAATTAAATATTTAAAATGGAAATAAATTGGTAACTGCAGTAACAAACAACACTGTACATGCTAATAGTACATCCATGTAAGCAGTACATACATGCTCAGGAGTTGTTTTTTTGGATCGGTATATACTTGTCATTATCCACTTCAACCATTTTAATTCCCCCCTTTTAAATTATTGTACTGGTTGATGTGTATGTATATATATATATATATATATATATATATATATATATATAGATATATATCTATATATATATATATATATATATATTTCAACCATTATCACCTACAGTACAGTAGCATACAGTGCTCCCACTGCAGCAAGGGATTCTGGGAAATGACATGCAATGTTTACTCGCTCATCCCACAACGTGGCGGTATCAAATATAGCGTTTTCCCAGTTATTATATCCCTGCAGGATGTAGGATAATCCCAGCCAAACCCACATACTTACTACATTCCCGTTATGTCACATGTATTATTTCCTGTGAAGGAAGCGCTATGTATATTCCCATTATGGTCACAAATTGGACGATACTGTATTTCCATTATGTCTCCTATTATTTTCCCATGATATCTCATAGAATACTGTCATCCAAAACCACATCATTATTGAATGATTGAAAATGATGCTCCGTTTTATGTCAAGATTGTCTTGACACTTAGACCCCCAAGATTTCAATAGCGCCTCACTTAAAAGATGACATTATTTTTGATTCAAATGAACTTTTATGGTGCAGAAGCCGCATGGTGCCTGTGCCTACAGTGTATGTATTTGTCAGTGTGTCTCTATCTGCATTTCTGTCTCTTGCTGGCCGCCAGCCTGTGTGATGATGTCAGCCTGTCTGTGATGTAAGAGAGACATTGTGATATCATCACATACTGTAGGCAGGATGGCAGGTGTAAAGCTTCTAAAAGAGAGAGGGAGGGAGAGAGGTAGAGGAGAGAGAGGGAGAAAGAGGGAGAGAGAGAGCAAGCAGCTCCTCCCTCCCATGCAAATGACTGGAGGCAGAGGAGTAGAGGGACAGAAGCCTGTGCTGCTTGTAATGGGACAGGATTTGGGGTGCTGTTTCATGCTCTATCTCCCTCCCTCCCACTGTCTCAGGTGCAGAAAGTTTTCAAGGGAGAGAGGAAAGGAAGAGGAAAATGGAAGCTGAGGAGAGCTGGTCCTGTCCCTCTTGTTGGTAAAGAGGGGGCATCCAGAAAGAGGTAAGGAGATAGTTTTATTTTAATTCAAGAAGGAGTGCCTGGTGGCGTAGCTGGTGTGCTCTGTCACACTACAGACCCCTCCCTGTGTGTGTGCGTGCGTGCGTGCGTGCGTGCGTGCGTGCGTGCGTCTGCAGGGGGTATCTGTCCCATCCATAGATATCAGGGGTACTGCAGCTGCTGCTGCTGTTCAAACTTTTGCTTTAGGCCCATTCCTTTGATGTTAATAAGCGTTTCTAGTACAATCTTTTTCGCTCTGTTCACCCACATCTTTACATTACCTCGTGTGTGTGTGTGTGTGTGTGTGTGTGTGTATGTGTATGTGTGTGTACGTGTGTATAGCATGTGTTTGAAACACTATACTGTATCTGCATAGAAAAAAAGCCTTCTTTTAGTAATGTACAGTTCAAATACTGTATGAACATGACCCCATCTCATCTCATCCCCCTGACTCTGGATACAAAACATTCATGTATTCGTTTGCAACTTTTCATACAATTTGCTTGCACCATTTCAGAGAAATTAAATATTTAAAATGGAAATAAATTGGTAACTGCAGTAACAAACAACACTGTACATGCTAATAGTACATCCATGTAAGCAGTACATACATGCTCAGGAGTTGTTTTTTTGGATCGGTATATACTTGTCATTATCCACTTCAACCATTTTAATTCCCCCCTTTTAAATTATTGTACTGGTTGATGTGTATGTATATATATATATATATATATATATATATATATATATATATAGATATATATCTATATATATATATATATATATATATTTCAACCATTATCACCTACAGTACAGTAGCATACAGTGCTCCCACTGCAGCAAGGGATTCTGGGAAATGACATGCAATGTTTACTCGCTCATCCCACAACGTGGCGGTATCAAATATAGCGTTTTCCCAGTTATTATATCCCTGCAGGATGTAGGATAATCCCAGCCAAACCCACATACTTACTACATTCCCGTTATGTCACATGTATTATTTCCTGTGAAGGAAGCGCTATGTATATTCCCATTATGGTCACAAATTGGACGATACTGTATTTCCATTATGTCTCCTATTATTTTCCCATGATATCTCATAGAATACTGTCATCCAAAACCACATCATTATTGAATGATTGAAAATGATGCTCCGTTTTATGTCAAGATTGTCTTGACACTTAGACCCCCAAGATTTCAATAGCGCCTCACTTAAAAGATGACATTATTTTTGATTCAAATGAACTTTTATGGTGCAGAAGCCGCATGGTGCCTGTGCCTACAGTGTATGTATTTGTCAGTGTGTCTCTATCTGCATTTCTGTCTCTTGCTGGCCGCCAGCCTGTGTGATGATGTCAGCCTGTCTGTGATGTAAGAGAGACATTGTGATATCATCACATACTGTAGGCAGGATGGCAGGTGTAAAGCTTCTAAAAGAGAGAGGGAGGGAGAGAGGTAGAGGAGAGAGAGGGAGAAAGAGGGAGAGAGAGAGCAAGCAGCTCCTCCCTCCCATGCAAATGACTGGAGGCAGAGGAGTAGAGGGACAGAAGCCTGTGCTGCTTGTAATGGGACAGGATTTGGGGTGCTGTTTCATGCTCTATCTCCCTCCCTCCCACTGTCTCAGGTGCAGAAAGTTTTCAAGGGAGAGAGGAAAGGAAGAGGAAAATGGAAGCTGAGGAGAGCTGGTCCTGTCCCTCTTGTTGGTAAAGAGGGGGCATCCAGAAAGAGGTAAGGAGATAGTTTTATTTTAATTCAAGAAGGAGTGCCTGGTGGCGTAGCTGGTGTGCTCTGTCACACTACAGACCCCTCCCTGTGTGTGTGCGTGCGTGCGTGCGTGCGTGCGTGCGTGCGTCTGCAGGGGGTATCTGTCCCATCCATAGATATCAGGGGTACTGCAGCTGCTGCTGCTGTTCAAACTTTTGCTTTAGGCCCATTCCTTTGATGTTAATAAGCGTTTCTAGTACAATCTTTTTCGCTCTGTTCACCCACATCTTTACATTACCTCGTGTGTGTGTGTGTGTGTGTGTGTGTGTGTGTGTGTGTATGTGTATGTGTGTGTACGTGTGTATAGCATGTGTTTGAAACACTATACTGTATCTGCATAGAAAAAAAGCCTTCTTTTAGTAATGTACAGTTCAAATACTGTATGAACATGACCCCATCTCATCTCATCCCCCTGACTCTGGATACAAAACATTCATGTATTCGTTTGCAACTTTTCATACAATTTGCTTGCACCATTTCAGAGAAATTAAATATTTAAAATGGAAATAAATTGGTAACTGCAGTAACAAACAACACTGTACATGCTAATAGTACATCCATGTAAGCAGTACATACATGCTCAGGAGTTGTTTTTTTGGATCGGTATATACTTGTCATTATCCACTTCAACCATTTTAATTCCCCCCTTTTAAATTATTGTACTGGTTGATGTGTATGTATATATATATATATATATATATATATATATATATATATAGATATATATCTATATATATATATATATATATATATTTCAACCATTATCACCTACAGTACAGTAGCATACAGTGCTCCCACTGCAGCAAGGGATTCTGGGAAATGACATGCAATGTTTACTCGCTCATCCCACAACGTGGCGGTATCAAATATAGCGTTTTCCCAGTTATTATATCCCTGCAGGATGTAGGATAATCCCAGCCAAACCCACATACTTACTACATTCCCGTTATGTCACATGTATTATTTCCTGTGAAGGAAGCGCTATGTATATTCCCATTATGGTCACAAATTGGACGATACTGTATTTCCATTATGTCTCCTATTATTTTCCCATGATATCTCATAGAATACTGTCATCCAAAACCACATCATTATTGAATGATTGAAAATGATGCTCCGTTTTATGTCAAGATTGTCTTGACACTTAGACCCCCAAGATTTCAATAGCGCCTCACTTAAAAGATGACATTATTTTTGATTCAAATGAACTTTTATGGTGCAGAAGCCGCATGGTGCCTGTGCCTACAGTGTATGTATTTGTCAGTGTGTCTCTATCTGCATTTCTGTCTCTTGCTGGCCGCCAGCCTGTGTGATGATGTCAGCCTGTCTGTGATGTAAGAGAGACATTGTGATATCATCACATACTGTAGGCAGGATGGCAGGTGTAAAGCTTCTAAAAGAGAGAGGGAGGGAGAGAGGTAGAGGAGAGAGAGGGAGAAAGAGGGAGAGAGAGAGCAAGCAGCTCCTCCCTCCCATGCAAATGACTGGAGGCAGAGGAGTAGAGGGACAGAAGCCTGTGCTGCTTGTAATGGGACAGGATTTGGGGTGCTGTTTCATGCTCTATCTCCCTCCCTCCCACTGTCTCAGGTGCAGAAAGTTTTCAAGGGAGAGAGGAAAGGAAGAGGAAAATGGAAGCTGAGGAGAGCTGGTCCTGTCCCTCTTGTTGGTAAAGAGGGGGCATCCAGAAAGAGGTAAGGAGATAGTTTTATTTTAATTCAAGAAGGAGTGCCTGGTGGCGTAGCTGGTGTGCTCTGTCACACTACAGACCCCTCCCTGTGTGTGTGCGTGCGTGCGTGCGTGCGTGCGTGCGTGCGTGCGTCTGCAGGGGGTATCTGTCCCATCCATAGATATCAGGGGTACTGCAGCTGCTGCTGCTGTTCAAACTTTTGCTTTAGGCCCATTCCTTTGATGTTAATAAGCGTTTCTAGTACAATCTTTTTCGCTCTGTTCACCCACATCTTTACATTACCTCGTGTGTGTGTGTGTGTGTGTGTGTGTGTGTGTGTATGTGTATGTGTGTGTACGTGTGTATAGCATGTGTTTGAAACACTATACTGTATCTGCATAGAAAAAAAGCCTTCTTTTAGTAATGTACAGTTCAAATACTGTATGAACATGACCCCATCTCATCTCATCCCCCTGACTCTGGATACAAAACATTCATGTATTCGTTTGCAACTTTTCATACAATTTGCTTGCACCATTTCAGAGAAATTAAATATTTAAAATGGAAATAAATTGGTAACTGCAGTAACAAACAACACTGTACATGCTAATAGTACATCCATGTAAGCAGTACATACATGCTCAGGAGTTGTTTTTTTGGATCGGTATATACTTGTCATTATCCACTTCAACCATTTTAATTCCCCCCTTTTAAATTATTGTACTGGTTGATGTGTATGTATATATATATATATATATATATATATATATATATATATAGATATATATCTATATATATATATATATATATATATTTCAACCATTATCACCTACAGTACAGTAGCATACAGTGCTCCCACTGCAGCAAGGGATTCTGGGAAATGACATGCAATGTTTACTCGCTCATCCCACAACGTGGCGGTATCAAATATAGCGTTTTCCCAGTTATTATATCCCTGCAGGATGTAGGATAATCCCAGCCAAACCCACATACTTACTACATTCCCGTTATGTCACATGTATTATTTCCTGTGAAGGAAGCGCTATGTATATTCCCATTATGGTCACAAATTGGACGATACTGTATTTCCATTATGTCTCCTATTATTTTCCCATGATATCTCATAGAATACTGTCATCCAAAACCACATCATTATTGAATGATTGAAAATGATGCTCCGTTTTATGTCAAGATTGTCTTGACACTTAGACCCCCAAGATTTCAATAGCGCCTCACTTAAAAGATGACATTATTTTTGATTCAAATGAACTTTTATGGTGCAGAAGCCGCATGGTGCCTGTGCCTACAGTGTATGTATTTGTCAGTGTGTCTCTATCTGCATTTCTGTCTCTTGCTGGCCGCCAGCCTGTGTGATGATGTCAGCCTGTCTGTGATGTAAGAGAGACATTGTGATATCATCACATACTGTAGGCAGGATGGCAGGTGTAAAGCTTCTAAAAGAGAGAGGGAGGGAGAGAGGTAGAGGAGAGAGAGGGAGAAAGAGGGAGAGAGAGAGCAAGCAGCTCTCTCTCTCATGCAAATGACTGGAGGCAGAGGAGTAGAGGGACAGAAGCCTGTGCTGCTTGTAATGGGACAGGATTTGGGGTGCTGTTTCATGCTCTATCTCCCTCCCTCCCACTGTCTCAGGTGCAGAAAGTTTTCAAGGGAGAGAGGAAAGGAAGAGGAAAATGGAAGCTGAGGAGAGCTGGTCCTGTCCCTCTTGTTGGTAAAGAGGGGGCATCCAGAAAGAGGTAAGGAGATAGTTTTATTTTAATTCAAGAAGGAGTGCCTGGTGGCGTAGCTGGTGTGCTCTGTCACACTACAGACCCCTCCCTGTGTGTGTGCGTGCGTGCGTGCGTGCGTGCGTGCGTGCGTGCGTCTGCAGGGGGTATCTGTCCCATCCATAGATATCAGGGGTACTGCAGCTGCTGCTGCTGTTCAAACTTTTGCTTTAGGCCCATTCCTTTGATGTTAATAAGCGTTTCTAGTACAATCTTTTTCGCTCTGTTCACCCACATCTTTACATTACCTCGTGTGTGTGTGTGTGTGTGTGTGTGTGTGTGTGTATGTGTATGTGTGTGTACGTGTGTATAGCATGTGTTTGAAACACTATACTGTATCTGCATAGAAAAAAAGCCTTCTTTTAGTAATGTACAGTTCAAATACTGTATGAACATGACCCCATCTCATCTCATCCCCCTGACTCTGGATACAAAACATTCATGTATTCGTTTGCAACTTTTCATACAATTTGCTTGCACCATTTCAGAGAAATTAAATATTTAAAATGGAAATAAATTGGTAACTGCAGTAACAAACAACACTGTACATGCTAATAGTACATCCATGTAAGCAGTACATACATGCTCAGGAGTTGTTTTTTTGGATCGGTATATACTTGTCATTATCCACTTCAACCATTTTAATTCCCCCCTTTTAAATTATTGTACTGGTTGATGTGTATGTATATATATATATATATATATATATATATATATATATATATAGATATATATCTATATATATATATATATATATATATTTCAACCATTATCACCTACAGTACAGTAGCATACAGTGCTCCCACTGCAGCAAGGGATTCTGGGAAATGACATGCAATGTTTACTCGCTCATCCCACAACGTGGCGGTATCAAATATAGCGTTTTCCCAGTTATTATATCCCTGCAGGATGTAGGATAATCCCAGCCAAACCCACATACTTACTACATTCCCGTTATGTCACATGTATTATTTCCTGTGAAGGAAGCGCTATGTATATTCCCATTATGGTCACAAATTGGACGATACTGTATTTCCATTATGTCTCCTATTATTTTCCCATGATATCTCATAGAATACTGTCATCCAAAACCACATCATTATTGAATGATTGAAAATGATGCTCCGTTTTATGTCAAGATTGTCTTGACACTTAGACCCCCAAGATTTCAATAGCGCCTCACTTAAAAGATGACATTATTTTTGATTCAAATGAACTTTTATGGTGCAGAAGCCGCATGGTGCCTGTGCCTACAGTGTATGTATTTGTCAGTGTGTCTCTATCTGCATTTCTGTCTCTTGCTGGCCGCCAGCCTGTGTGATGATGTCAGCCTGTCTGTGATGTAAGAGAGACATTGTGATATCATCACATACTGTAGGCAGGATGGCAGGTGTAAAGCTTCTAAAAGAGAGAGGGAGGGAGAGAGGTAGAGGAGAGAGAGGGAGAAAGAGGGAGAGAGAGAGCAAGCAGCTCCTCCCTCCCATGCAAATGACTGGAGGCAGAGGAGTAGAGGGACAGAAGCCTGTGCTGCTTGTAATGGGACAGGATTTGGGGTGCTGTTTCATGCTCTATCTCCCTCCCTCCCACTGTCTCAGGTGCAGAAAGTTTTCAAGGGAGAGAGGAAAGGAAGAGGAAAATGGAAGCTGAGGAGAGCTGGTCCTGTCCCTCTTGTTGGTAAAGAGGGGGCATCCAGAAAGAGGTAAGGAGATAGTTTTATTTTAATTCAAGAAGGAGTGCCTGGTGGCGTAGCTGGTGTGCTCTGTCACACTACAGACCCCTCCCTGTGTGTGTGTGTGCGTGCGTGCGTGCGTGCGTGCGTGCGTGCGTCTGCAGGGGGTATCTGTCCCATCCATAGATATCAGGGGTACTGCAGCTGCTGCTGCTGTTCAAACTTTTGCTTTAGGCCCATTCCTTTGATGTTAATAAGCGTTTCTAGTACAATCTTTTTCGCTCTGTTCACCCACATCTTTACATTACCTCGTGTGTGTGTGTGTGTGTGTGTGTGTGTGTGTGTGTATGTGTATGTGTGTGTACGTGTGTATAGCATGTGTTTGAAACACTATACTGTATCTGCATAGAAAAAAAGCCTTCTTTTAGTAATGTACAGTTCAAATACTGTATGAACATGACCCCATCTCATCTCATCCCCCTGACTCTGGATACAAAACATTCATGTATTCGTTTGCAACTTTTCATACAATTTGCTTGCACCATTTCAGAGAAATTAAATATTTAAAATGGAAATAAATTGGTAACTGCAGTAACAAACAACACTGTACATGCTAATAGTACATCCATGTAAGCAGTACACTGGCGACACACTTTATTCGAGCTCGGCTAGTCCCACGAATTCGGGTATACCCGGGTGTATTGAGGTTTGTGACTGTTTTCTGCCCGAGTGCATTTTATTTTCCAGGCAGGGATTGAAGCATTTTATTCCCGCTGGCTGCAATACTGCACAGTATATATATATATACTGCATTACAATTCATGAATTTATGCCATCTGGTAGACACGCGAAGCATTGCAGCCTATTAAATCCTAATCATTATCATTTAACAGATCAGCCGCCCGTCAGCCAGGCATGAACCCAGGCTGGGAAGGCAAACGCAACGGGGCTTGTCAGAGGTGAGGAGCGGCGCATTCCAGGTATCTGCCAGGTACATACTGGGTATTTGCTCGAATAAAGTGTGTCGGTGCAGTACATACATGCTCAGGAGTTGTTTTTTTGGATCGGTATATACTTGTCATTATCCACTTCAACCATTTTAATTCCCCCCTTTTAAATTATTGTACTGGTTGATGTGTATGTATATATATATATATATATATATATATATATATATATATATAGATATATATCTATATATATATATATATATATATATTTCAACCATTATCACCTACAGTACAGTAGCATACAGTGCTCCCACTGCAGCAAGGGATTCTGGGAAATGACATGCAATGTTTACTCGCTCATCCCACAACGTGGCGGTATCAAATATAGCGTTTTCCCAGTTATTATATCCCTGCAGGATGTAGGATAATCCCAGCCAAACCCACATACTTACTACATTCCCGTTATGTCACATGTATTATTTCCTGTGAAGGAAGCGCTATGTATATTCCCATTATGGTCACAAATTGGACGATACTGTATTTCCATTATGTCTCCTATTATTTTCCCATGATATCTCATAGAATACTGTCATCCAAAACCACATCATTATTGAATGATTGAAAATGATGCTCCGTTTTATGTCAAGATTGTCTTGACACTTAGACCCCCAAGATTTCAATAGCGCCTCACTTAAAAGATGACATTATTTTTGATTCAAATGAACTTTTATGGTGCAGAAGCCGCATGGTGCCTGTGCCTACAGTGTATGTATTTGTCAGTGTGTCTCTATCTGCATTTCTGTCTCTTGCTGGCCGCCAGCCTGTGTGATGATGTCAGCCTGTCTGTGATGTAAGAGAGACATTGTGATATCATCACATACTGTAGGCAGGATGGCAGGTGTAAAGCTTCTAAAAGAGAGAGGGAGGGAGAGAGGTAGAGGAGAGAGAGGGAGAAAGAGGGAGAGAGAGAGCAAGCAGCTCCTCCCTCCCATGCAAATGACTGGAGGCAGAGGAGTAGAGGGACAGAAGCCTGTGCTGCTTGTAATGGGACAGGATTTGGGGTGCTGTTTCATGCTCTATCTCCCTCCCTCCCACTGTCTCAGGTGCAGAAAGTTTTCAAGGGAGAGAGGAAAGGAAGAGGAAAATGGAAGCTGAGGAGAGCTGGTCCTGTCCCTCTTGTTGGTAAAGAGGGGGCATCCAGAAAGAGGTAAGGAGATAGTTTTATTTTAATTCAAGAAGGAGTGCCTGGTGGCGTAGCTGGTGTGCTCTGTCACACTACAGACCCCTCCCTGTGTGTGTGTGTGCGTGCGTGCGTGCGTGCGTGCGTGCGTGCGTGCGTCTGCAGGGGGTATCTGTCCCATCCATAGATATCAGGGGTACTGCAGCTGCTGCTGCTGTTCAAACTTTTGCTTTAGGCCCATTCCTTTGATGTTAATAAGCGTTTCTAGTACAATCTTTTTCGCTCTGTTCACCCACATCTTTACATTACCTCGTGTGTGTGTGTGTGTGTGTGTGTGTGTGTGTGTGTATGTGTATGTGTGTGTACGTGTGTATAGCATGTGTTTGAAACACTATACTGTATCTGCATAGAAAAAAAGCCTTCTTTTAGTAATGTACAGTTCAAATACTGTATGAACATGACCCCATCTCATCTCATCCCCCTGACTCTGGATACAAAACATTCATGTATTCGTTTGCAACTTTTCATACAATTTGCTTGCACCATTTCAGAGAAATTAAATATTTAAAATGGAAATAAATTGGTAACTGCAGTAACAAACAACACTGTACATGCTAATAGTACATCCATGTAAGCAGTACATACATGCTCAGGAGTTGTTTTTTTGGATCGGTATATACTTGTCATTATCCACTTCAACCATTTTAATTCCCCCCTTTTAAATTATTGTACTGGTTGATGTGTATGTATATATATATATATATATATATATATATATATATATATAGATATATATCTATATATATATATATATATATATATTTCAACCATTATCACCTACAGTACAGTAGCATACAGTGCTCCCACTGCAGCAAGGGATTCTGGGAAATGACATGCAATGTTTACTCGCTCATCCCACAACGTGGCGGTATCAAATATAGCGTTTTCCCAGTTATTATATCCCTGCAGGATGTAGGATAATCCCAGCCAAACCCACATACTTACTACATTCCCGTTATGTCACATGTATTATTTCCTGTGAAGGAAGCGCTATGTATATTCCCATTATGGTCACAAATTGGACGATACTGTATTTCCATTATGTCTCCTATTATTTTCCCATGATATCTCATAGAATACTGTCATCCAAAACCACATCATTATTGAATGATTGAAAATGATGCTCCGTTTTATGTCAAGATTGTCTTGACACTTAGACCCCCAAGATTTCAATAGCGCCTCACTTAAAAGATGACATTATTTTTGATTCAAATGAACTTTTATGGTGCAGAAGCCGCATGGTGCCTGTGCCTACAGTGTATGTATTTGTCAGTGTGTCTCTATCTGCATTTCTGTCTCTTGCTGGCCGCCAGCCTGTGTGATGATGTCAGCCTGTCTGTGATGTAAGAGAGACATTGTGATATCATCACATACTGTAGGCAGGATGGCAGGTGTAAAGCTTCTAAAAGAGAGAGGGAGGGAGAGAGGTAGAGGAGAGAGAGGGAGAAAGAGGGAGAGAGAGAGCAAGCAGCTCCTCCCTCCCATGCAAATGACTGGAGGCAGAGGAGTAGAGGGACAGAAGCCTGTGCTGCTTGTAATGGGACAGGATTTGGGGTGCTGTTTCATGCTCTATCTCCCTCCCTCCCACTGTCTCAGGTGCAGAAAGTTTTCAAGGGAGAGAGGAAAGGAAGAGGAAAATGGAAGCTGAGGAGAGCTGGTCCTGTCCCTCTTGTTGGTAAAGAGGGGGCATCCAGAAAGAGGTAAGGAGATAGTTTTATTTTAATTCAAGAAGGAGTGCCTGGTGGCGTAGCTGGTGTGCTCTGTCACACTACAGACCCCTCCCTGTGTGTGTGCGTGCGTGCGTGCGTGCGTGCGTGCGTGCGTGCGTCTGCAGGGGGTATCTGTCCCATCCATAGATATCAGGGGTACTGCAGCTGCTGCTGCTGTTCAAACTTTTGCTTTAGGCCCATTCCTTTGATGTTAATAAGCGTTTCTAGTACAATCTTTTTCGCTCTGTTCACCCACATCTTTACATTACCTCGTGTGTGTGTGTGTGTGTGTGTGTGTGTGTGTATGTGTATGTGTGTGTACGTGTGTATAGCATGTGTTTGAAACACTATACTGTATCTGCATAGAAAAAAAGCCTTCTTTTAGTAATGTACAGTTCAAATACTGTATGAACATGACCCCATCTCATCTCATCCCCCTGACTCTGGATACAAAACATTCATGTATTCGTTTGCAACTTTTCATACAATTTGCTTGCACCATTTCAGAGAAATTAAATATTTAAAATGGAAATAAATTGGTAACTGCAGTAACAAACAACACTGTACATGCTAATAGTACATCCATGTAAGCAGTACATACATGCTCAGGAGTTGTTTTTTTGGATCGGTATATACTTGTCATTATCCACTTCAACCATTTTAATTCCCCCCTTTTAAATTATTGTACTGGTTGATGTGTATGTATATATATATATATATATATATATATATATATATATATATAGATATATATCTATATATATATATATATATATATATATTTCAACCATTATCACCTACAGTACAGTAGCATACAGTGCTCCCACTGCAGCAAGGGATTCTGGGAAATGACATGCAATGTTTACTCGCTCATCCCACAACGTGGCGGTATCAAATATAGCGTTTTCCCAGTTATTATATCCCTGCAGGATGTAGGATAATCCCAGCCAAACCCACATACTTACTACATTCCCGTTATGTCACATGTATTATTTCCTGTGAAGGAAGCGCTATGTATATTCCCATTATGGTCACAAATTGGACGATACTGTATTTCCATTATGTCTCCTATTATTTTCCCATGATATCTCATAGAATACTGTCATCCAAAACCACATCATTATTGAATGATTGAAAATGATGCTCCGTTTTATGTCAAGATTGTCTTGACACTTAGACCCCCAAGATTTCAATAGCGCCTCACTTAAAAGATGACATTATTTTTGATTCAAATGAACTTTTATGGTGCAGAAGCCGCATGGTGCCTGTGCCTACAGTGTATGTATTTGTCAGTGTGTCTCTATCTGCATTTCTGTCTCTTGCTGGCCGCCAGCCTGTGTGATGATGTCAGCCTGTCTGTGATGTAAGAGAGACATTGTGATATCATCACATACTGTAGGCAGGATGGCAGGTGTAAAGCTTCTAAAAGAGAGAGGGAGGGAGAGAGGTAGAGGAGAGAGAGGGAGAAAGAGGGAGAGAGAGAGCAAGCAGCTCTCTCTCTCATGCAAATGACTGGAGGCAGAGGAGTAGAGGGACAGAAGCCTGTGCTGCTTGTAATGGGACAGGATTTGGGGTGCTGTTTCATGCTCTATCTCCCTCCCTCCCACTGTCTCAGGTGCAGAAAGTTTTCAAGGGAGAGAGGAAAGGAAGAGGAAAATGGAAGCTGAGGAGAGCTGGTCCTGTCCCTCTTGTTGGTAAAGAGGGGGCATCCAGAAAGAGGTAAGGAGATAGTTTTATTTTAATTCAAGAAGGAGTGCCTGGTGGCGTAGCTGGTGTGCTCTGTCACACTACAGACCCCTCCCTGTGTGTGTGTGTGCGTGCGTGCGTGCGTGCGTGCGTGCGTGCGTCTGCAGGGGGTATCTGTCCCATCCATAGATATCAGGGGTACTGCAGCTGCTGCTGCTGTTCAAACTTTTGCTTTAGGCCCATTCCTTTGATGTTAATAAGCGTTTCTAGTACAATCTTTTTCGCTCTGTTCACCCACATCTTTACATTACCTCGTGTGTGTGTGTGTGTGTGTGTGTGTGTGTGTGTGTATGTGTATGTGTGTGTACGTGTGTATAGCATGTGTTTGAAACACTATACTGTATCTGCATAGAAAAAAAGCCTTCTTTTAGTAATGTACAGTTCAAATACTGTATGAACATGACCCCATCTCATCTCATCCCCCTGACTCTGGATACAAAACATTCATGTATTCGTTTGCAACTTTTCATACAATTTGCTTGCACCATTTCAGAGAAATTAAATATTTAAAATGGAAATAAATTGGTAACTGCAGTAACAAACAACACTGTACATGCTAATAGTACATCCATGTAAGCAGTACATACATGCTCAGGAGTTGTTTTTTTGGATCGGTATATACTTGTCATTATCCACTTCAACCATTTTAATTCCCCCCTTTTAAATTATTGTACTGGTTGATGTGTATGTATATATATATATATATATATATATATATATATATATATAGATATATATCTATATATATATATATATATATATATTTCAACCATTATCACCTACAGTACAGTAGCATACAGTGCTCCCACTGCAGCAAGGGATTCTGGGAAATGACATGCAATGTTTACTCGCTCATCCCACAACGTGGCGGTATCAAATATAGCGTTTTCCCAGTTATTATATCCCTGCAGGATGTAGGATAATCCCAGCCAAACCCACATACTTACTACATTCCCGTTATGTCACATGTATTATTTCCTGTGAAGGAAGCGCTATGTATATTCCCATTATGGTCACAAATTGGACGATACTGTATTTCCATTATGTCTCCTATTATTTTCCCATGATATCTCATAGAATACTGTCATCCAAAACCACATCATTATTGAATGATTGAAAATGATGCTCCGTTTTATGTCAAGATTGTCTTGACACTTAGACCCCCAAGATTTCAATAGCGCCTCACTTAAAAGATGACATTATTTTTGATTCAAATGAACTTTTATGGTGCAGAAGCCGCATGGTGCCTGTGCCTACAGTGTATGTATTTGTCAGTGTGTCTCTATCTGCATTTCTGTCTCTTGCTGGCCGCCAGCCTGTGTGATGATGTCAGCCTGTCTGTGATGTAAGAGAGACATTGTGATATCATCACATACTGTAGGCAGGATGGCAGGTGTAAAGCTTCTAAAAGAGAGAGGGAGGGAGAGAGGTAGAGGAGAGAGAGGGAGAAAGAGGGAGAGAGAGAGCAAGCAGCTCCTCCCTCCCATGCAAATGACTGGAGGCAGAGGAGTAGAGGGACAGAAGCCTGTGCTGCTTGTAATGGGACAGGATTTGGGGTGCTGTTTCATGCTCTATCTCCCTCCCTCCCACTGTCTCAGGTGCAGAAAGTTTTCAAGGGAGAGAGGAAAGGAAGAGGAAAATGGAAGCTGAGGAGAGCTGGTCCTGTCCCTCTTGTTGGTAAAGAGGGGGCATCCAGAAAGAGGTAAGGAGATAGTTTTATTTTAATTCAAGAAGGAGTGCCTGGTGGCGTAGCTGGTGTGCTCTGTCACACTACAGACCCCTCCCTGTGTGTGTGCGTGCGTGCGTGCGTGCGTGCGTGCGTGCGTGCGTCTGCAGGGGGTATCTGTCCCATCCATAGATATCAGGGGTACTGCAGCTGCTGCTGCTGTTCAAACTTTTGCTTTAGGCCCATTCCTTTGATGTTAATAAGCGTTTCTAGTACAATCTTTTTCGCTCTGTTCACCCACATCTTTACATTACCTCGTGTGTGTGTGTGTGTGTGTGTGTGTGTGTGTGTATGTGTATGTGTGTGTACGTGTGTATAGCATGTGTTTGAAACACTATACTGTATCTGCATAGAAAAAAAGCCTTCTTTTAGTAATGTACAGTTCAAATACTGTATGAACATGACCCCATCTCATCTCATCCCCCTGACTCTGGATACAAAACATTCATGTATTCGTTTGCAACTTTTCATACAATTTGCTTGCACCATTTCAGAGAAATTAAATATTTAAAATGGAAATAAATTGGTAACTGCAGTAACAAACAACACTGTACATGCTAATAGTACATCCATGTAAGCAGTACAGTACATACATGCTCAGGAGTTGTTTTTTTGGATCGGTATATACTTGTCATTATCCACTTCAACCATTTTAATTCCCCCCTTTTAAATTATTGTACTGGTTGATGTGTATGTATATATATATATATATATATATATATATATATATATATATATAGATATATATCTATATATATATATATATATATATATTTCAACCATTATCACCTACAGTACAGTAGCATACAGTGCTCCCACTGCAGCAAGGGATTCTGGGAAATGACATGCAATGTTTACTCGCTCATCCCACAACGTGGCGGTATCAAATATAGCGTTTTCCCAGTTATTATATCCCTGCAGGATGTAGGATAATCCCAGCCAAACCCACATACTTACTACATTCCCGTTATGTCACATGTATTATTTCCTGTGAAGGAAGCGCTATGTATATTCCCATTATGGTCACAAATTGGACGATACTGTATTTCCATTATGTCTCCTATTATTTTCCCATGATATCTCATAGAATACTGTCATCCAAAACCACATCATTATTGAATGATTGAAAATGATGCTCCGTTTTATGTCAAGATTGTCTTGACACTTAGACCCCCAAGATTTCAATAGCGCCTCACTTAAAAGATGACATTATTTTTGATTCAAATGAACTTTTATGGTGCAGAAGCCGCATGGTGCCTGTGCCTACAGTGTATGTATTTGTCAGTGTGTCTCTATCTGCATTTCTGTCTCTTGCTGGCCGCCAGCCTGTGTGATGATGTCAGCCTGTCTGTGATGTAAGAGAGACATTGTGATATCATCACATACTGTAGGCAGGATGGCAGGTGTAAAGCTTCTAAAAGAGAGAGGGAGGGAGAGAGGTAGAGGAGAGAGAGGGAGAAAGAGGGAGAGAGAGAGCAAGCAGCTCCTCCCTCCCATGCAAATGACTGGAGGCAGAGGAGTAGAGGGACAGAAGCCTGTGCTGCTTGTAATGGGACAGGATTTGGGGTGCTGTTTCATGCTCTATCTCCCTCCCTCCCACTGTCTCAGGTGCAGAAAGTTTTCAAGGGAGAGAGGAAAGGAAGAGGAAAATGGAAGCTGAGGAGAGCTGGTCCTGTCCCTCTTGTTGGTAAAGAGGGGGCATCCAGAAAGAGGTAAGGAGATAGTTTTATTTTAATTCAAGAAGGAGTGCCTGGTGGCGTAGCTGGTGTGCTCTGTCACACTACAGACCCCTCCCTGTGTGTGTGCGTGCGTGCGTGCGTGCGTGCGTGCGTGCGTGCGTCTGCAGGGGGTATCTGTCCCATCCATAGATATCAGGGGTACTGCAGCTGCTGCTGCTGTTCAAACTTTTGCTTTAGGCCCATTCCTTTGATGTTAATAAGCGTTTCTAGTACAATCTTTTTCGCTCTGTTCACCCACATCTTTACATTACCTCGTGTGTGTGTGTGTGTGTGTGTGTGTGTGTGTGTGTATGTGTATGTGTGTGTACGTGTGTATAGCATGTGTTTGAAACACTATACTGTATCTGCATAGAAAAAAAGCCTTCTTTTAGTAATGTACAGTTCAAATACTGTATGAACATGACCCCATCTCATCTCATCCCCCTGACTCTGGATACAAAACATTCATGTATTCGTTTGCAACTTTTCATACAATTTGCTTGCACCATTTCAGAGAAATTAAATATTTAAAATGGAAATAAATTGGTAACTGCAGTAACAAACAACACTGTACATGCTAATAGTACATCCATGTAAGCAGTACATACATGCTCAGGAGTTGTTTTTTTGGATCGGTATATACTTGTCATTATCCACTTCAACCATTTTAATTCCCCCCTTTTAAATTATTGTACTGGTTGATGTGTATGTATATATATATATATATATATATATATATATATATATAGATATATATCTATATATATATATATATATATATATTTCAACCATTATCACCTACAGTACAGTAGCATACAGTGCTCCCACTGCAGCAAGGGATTCTGGGAAATGACATGCAATGTTTACTCGCTCATCCCACAACGTGGCGGTATCAAATATAGCGTTTTCCCAGTTATTATATCCCTGCAGGATGTAGGATAATCCCAGCCAAACCCACATACTTACTACATTCCCGTTATGTCACATGTATTATTTCCTGTGAAGGAAGCGCTATGTATATTCCCATTATGGTCACAAATTGGACGATACTGTATTTCCATTATGTCTCCTATTATTTTCCCATGATATCTCATAGAATACTGTCATCCAAAACCACATCATTATTGAATGATTGAAAATGATGCTCCGTTTTATGTCAAGATTGTCTTGACACTTAGACCCCCAAGATTTCAATAGCGCCTCACTTAAAAGATGACATTATTTTTGATTCAAATGAACTTTTATGGTGCAGAAGCCGCATGGTGCCTGTGCCTACAGTGTATGTATTTGTCAGTGTGTCTCTATCTGCATTTCTGTCTCTTGCTGGCCGCCAGCCTGTGTGATGATGTCAGCCTGTCTGTGATGTAAGAGAGACATTGTGATATCATCACATACTGTAGGCAGGATGGCAGGTGTAAAGCTTCTAAAAGAGAGAGGGAGGGAGAGAGGTAGAGGAGAGAGAGGGAGAAAGAGGGAGAGAGAGAGCAAGCAGCTCCTCCCTCCCATGCAAATGACTGGAGGCAGAGGAGTAGAGGGACAGAAGCCTGTGCTGCTTGTAATGGGACAGGATTTGGGGTGCTGTTTCATGCTCTATCTCCCTCCCTCCCACTGTCTCAAGTGCAGAAAGTTTTCAAGGGAGAGAGGAAAGGAAGAGGAAAATGGAAGCTGAGGAGAGCTGGTCCTGTCCCTCTTGTTGGTAAAGAGGGGGCATCCAGAAAGAGGTAAGGAGATAGTTTTATTTTAATTCAAGAAGGAGTGCCTGGTGGCGTAGCTGGTGTGCTCTGTCACACTACAGACCCCTCCCTGTGTGCGTGCGTGCGTGCGTGCGTGCGTGCGTGCGTGCGTGCGTGCGTGCGTCTGCAGGGGGTATCTGTCCCATCCATAGATATCAGGGGTACTGCAGCTGCTGCTGCTGTTCAAACTTTTGCTTTAGGCCCATTCCTTTGATGTTAATAAGCGTTTCTAGTACAATCTTTTTCGCTCTGTTCACCCACATCTTTACATTACCTCGTGTGTGTGTGTGTGTGTGTGTGTATGTGTATGTGTGTGTACGTGTGTATAGCATGTGTTTGAAACACTATACTGTATCTGCATAGAAAAAAAGCCTTCTTTTAGTAATGTACAGTTCAAATACTGTATGAACATGACCCCATCTCATCTCATCCCCCTGACTCTGGATACAAAACATTCATGTATTCGTTTGCAACTTTTCATACAATTTGCTTGCACCATTTCAGAGAAATTAAATATTTAAAATGGAAATAAATTGGTAACTGCAGTAACAAACAACACTGTACATGCTAATAGTACATCCATGTAAGCAGTACAGTACATACATGCTCAGGAGTTGTTTTTTTGGATCGGTATATACTTGTCATTATCCACTTCAACCATTTTAATTCCCCCCTTTTAAATTATTGTACTGGTTGATGTGTATGTATATATATATATATATATATATATATATATATATATATAGATATATATCTATATATATATATATATATATATATTTCAACCATTATCACCTACAGTACAGTAGCATACAGTGCTCCCACTGCAGCAAGGGATTCTGGGAAATGACATGCAATGTTTACTCGCTCATCCCACAACGTGGCGGTATCAAATATAGCGTTTTCCCAGTTATTATATCCCTGCAGGATGTAGGATAATCCCAGCCAAACCCACATACTTACTACATTCCCGTTATGTCACATGTATTATTTCCTGTGAAGGAAGCGCTATGTATATTCCCATTATGGTCACAAATTGGACGATACTGTATTTCCATTATGTCTCCTATTATTTTCCCATGATATCTCATAGAATACTGTCATCCAAAACCACATCATTATTGAATGATTGAAAATGATGCTCCGTTTTATGTCAAGATTGTCTTGACACTTAGACCCCCAAGATTTCAATAGCGCCTCACTTAAAAGATGACATTATTTTTGATTCAAATGAACTTTTATGGTGCAGAAGCCGCATGGTGCCTGTGCCTACAGTGTATGTATTTGTCAGTGTGTCTCTATCTGCATTTCTGTCTCTTGCTGGCCGCCAGCCTGTGTGATGATGTCAGCCTGTCTGTGATGTAAGAGAGACATTGTGATATCATCACATACTGTAGGCAGGATGGCAGGTGTAAAGCTTCTAAAAGAGAGAGGGAGGGAGAGAGGTAGAGGAGAGAGAGGGAGAAAGAGGGAGAGAGAGAGCAAGCAGCTCCTCCCTCCCATGCAAATGACTGGAGGCAGAGGAGTAGAGGGACAGAAGCCTGTGCTGCTTGTAATGGGACAGGATTTGGGGTGCTGTTTCATGCTCTATCTCCCTCCCTCCCACTGTCTCAGGTGCAGAAAGTTTTCAAGGGAGAGAGGAAAGGAAGAGGAAAATGGAAGCTGAGGAGAGCTGGTCCTGTCCCTCTTGTTGGTAAAGAGGGGGCATCCAGAAAGAGGTAAGGAGATAGTTTTATTTTAATTCAAGAAGGAGTGCCTGGTGGCGTAGCTGGTGTGCTCTGTCACACTACAGACCCCTCCCTGTGTGTGTGCGTGCGTGCGTGCGTGCGTGCGTGCGTGCGTGCGTCTGCAGGGGGTATCTGTCCCATCCATAGATATCAGGGGTACTGCAGCTGCTGCTGCTGTTCAAACTTTTGCTTTAGGCCCATTCCTTTGATGTTAATAAGCGTTTCTAGTACAATCTTTTTCGCTCTGTTCACCCACATCTTTACATTACCTCGTGTGTGTGTGTGTGTGTGTGTGTGTGTGTATGTGTATGTGTGTGTACGTGTGTATAGCATGTGTTTGAAACACTATACTGTATCTGCATAGAAAAAAAGCCTTCTTTTAGTAATGTACAGTTCAAATACTGTATGAACATGACCCCATCTCATCTCATCCCCCTGACTCTGGATACAAAACATTCATGTATTCGTTTGCAACTTTTCATACAATTTGCTTGCACCATTTCAGAGAAATTAAATATTTAAAATGGAAATAAATTGGTAACTGCAGTAACAAACAACACTGTACATGCTAATAGTACATCCATGTAAGCAGTACATACATGCTCAGGAGTTGTTTTTTTGGATCGGTATATACTTGTCATTATCCACTTCAACCATTTTAATTCCCCCCTTTTAAATTATTGTACTGGTTGATGTGTATGTATATATATATATATATATATATATATATATATATATATAGATATATATCTATATATATATATATATATATATATTTCAACCATTATCACCTACAGTACAGTAGCATACAGTGCTCCCACTGCAGCAAGGGATTCTGGGAAATGACATGCAATGTTTACTCGCTCATCCCACAACGTGGCGGTATCAAATATAGCGTTTTCCCAGTTATTATATCCCTGCAGGATGTAGGATAATCCCAGCCAAACCCACATACTTACTACATTCCCGTTATGTCACATGTATTATTTCCTGTGAAGGAAGCGCTATGTATATTCCCATTATGGTCACAAATTGGACGATACTGTATTTCCATTATGTCTCCTATTATTTTCCCATGATATCTCATAGAATACTGTCATCCAAAACCACATCATTATTGAATGATTGAAAATGATGCTCCGTTTTATGTCAAGATTGTCTTGACACTTAGACCCCCAAGATTTCAATAGCGCCTCACTTAAAAGATGACATTATTTTTGATTCAAATGAACTTTTATGGTGCAGAAGCCGCATGGTGCCTGTGCCTACAGTGTATGTATTTGTCAGTGTGTCTCTATCTGCATTTCTGTCTCTTGCTGGCCGCCAGCCTGTGTGATGATGTCAGCCTGTCTGTGATGTAAGAGAGACATTGTGATATCATCACATACTGTAGGCAGGATGGCAGGTGTAAAGCTTCTAAAAGAGAGAGGGAGGGAGAGAGGTAGAGGAGAGAGAGGGAGAAAGAGGGAGAGAGAGAGCAAGCAGCTCCTCCCTCCCATGCAAATGACTGGAGGCAGAGGAGTAGAGGGACAGAAGCCTGTGCTGCTTGTAATGGGACAGGATTTGGGGTGCTGTTTCATGCTCTATCTCCCTCCCTCCCACTGTCTCAAGTGCAGAAAGTTTTCAAGGGAGAGAGGAAAGGAAGAGGAAAATGGAAGCTGAGGAGAGCTGGTCCTGTCCCTCTTGTTGGTAAAGAGGGGGCATCCAGAAAGAGGTAAGGAGATAGTTTTATTTTAATTCAAGAAGGAGTGCCTGGTGGCGTAGCTGGTGTGCTCTGTCACACTACAGACCCCTCCCTGTGTGCGTGCGTGCGTGCGTGCGTGCGTGCGTGCGTGCGTCTGCAGGGGGTATCTGTCCCATCCATAGATATCAGGGGTACTGCAGCTGCTGCTGCTGTTCAAACTTTTGCTTTAGGCCCATTCCTTTGATGTTAATAAGCGTTTCTAGTACAATCTTTTTCGCTCTGTTCACCCACATCTTTACATTACCTCGTGTGTGTGTGTGTGTGTGTGTGTATGTGTATGTGTGTGTACGTGTGTATAGCATGTGTTTGAAACACTATACTGTATCTGCATAGAAAAAAAGCCTTCTTTTAGTAATGTACAGTTCAAATACTGTATGAACATGACCCCATCTCATCTCATCCCCCTGACTCTGGATACAAAACATTCATGTATTCGTTTGCAACTTTTCATACAATTTGCTTGCACCATTTCAGAGAAATTAAATATTTAAAATGGAAATAAATTGGTAACTGCAGTAACAAACAACACTGTACATGCTAATAGTACATCCATGTAAGCAGTACATACATGCTCAGGAGTTGTTTTTTTGGATCGGTATATACTTGTCA
Source organism: Ascaphus truei (assembly GCF_040206685.1). NCBI lineage: Eukaryota > Metazoa > Chordata > Amphibia > Anura > Ascaphidae > Ascaphus > Ascaphus truei. The sequence goes on along the minus strand of NW_027454537.1, from coordinate 15,145 downwards.
TTATCCACTTCAACCATTTTAATTCCCCCCTTTTAAATTATTGTACTGGTTGATGTGTATGTATATATATATATATATATATATATATATATATATATATATATAGATATATATCTATATATATATATATATATATATATTTCAACCATTATCACCTACAGTACAGTAGCATACAGTGCTCCCACTGCAGCAAGGGATTCTGGGAAATGACATGCAATGTTTACTCGCTCATCCCACAACGTGGCGGTATCAAATATAGCGTTTTCCCAGTTATTATATCCCTGCAGGATGTAGGATAATCCCAGCCAAACCCACATACTTACTACATTCCCGTTATGTCACATGTATTATTTCCTGTGAAGGAAGCGCTATGTATATTCCCATTATGGTCACAAATTGGACGATACTGTATTTCCATTATGTCTCCTATTATTTTCCCATGATATCTCATAGAATACTGTCATCCAAAACCACATCATTATTGAATGATTGAAAATGATGCTCCGTTTTATGTCAAGATTGTCTTGACACTTAGACCCCCAAGATTTCAATAGCGCCTCACTTAAAAGATGACATTATTTTTGATTCAAATGAACTTTTATGGTGCAGAAGCCGCATGGTGCCTGTGCCTACAGTGTATGTATTTGTCAGTGTGTCTCTATCTGCATTTCTGTCTCTTGCTGGCCGCCAGCCTGTGTGATGATGTCAGCCTGTCTGTGATGTAAGAGAGACATTGTGATATCATCACATACTGTAGGCAGGATGGCAGGTGTAAAGCTTCTAAAAGAGAGAGGGAGGGAGAGAGGTAGAGGAGAGAGAGGGAGAAAGAGGGAGAGAGAGAGCAAGCAGCTCCTCCCTCCCATGCAAATGACTGGAGGCAGAGGAGTAGAGGGACAGAAGCCTGTGCTGCTTGTAATGGGACAGGATTTGGGGTGCTGTTTCATGCTCTATCTCCCTCCCTCCCACTGTCTCAGGTGCAGAAAGTTTTCAAGGGAGAGAGGAAAGGAAGAGGAAAATGGAAGCTGAGGAGAGCTGGTCCTGTCCCTCTTGTTGGTAAAGAGGGGGCATCCAGAAAGAGGTAAGGAGATAGTTTTATTTTAATTCAAGAAGGAGTGCCTGGTGGCGTAGCTGGTGTGCTCTGTCACACTACAGACCCCTCCCTGTGTGTGTGCGTGCGTGCGTGCGTGCGTGCGTGCGTGCGTGCGTCTGCAGGGGGTATCTGTCCCATCCATAGATATCAGGGGTACTGCAGCTGCTGCTGCTGTTCAAACTTTTGCTTTAGGCCCATTCCTTTGATGTTAATAAGCGTTTCTAGTACAATCTTTTTCGCTCTGTTCACCCACATCTTTACATTACCTCGTGTGTGTGTGTGTGTGTGTGTGTGTGTGTATGTGTATGTGTGTGTACGTGTGTATAGCATGTGTTTGAAACACTATACTGTATCTGCATAGAAAAAAAGCCTTCTTTTAGTAATGTACAGTTCAAATACTGTATGAACATGACCCCATCTCATCTCATCCCCCTGACTCTGGATACAAAACATTCATGTATTCGTTTGCAACTTTTCATACAATTTGCTTGCACCATTTCAGAGAAATTAAATATTTAAAATGGAAATAAATTGGTAACTGCAGTAACAAACAACACTGTACATGCTAATAGTACATCCATGTAAGCAGTACATACATGCTCAGGAGTTGTTTTTTTGGATCGGTATATACTTGTCATTATCCACTTCAACCATTTTAATTCCCCCCTTTTAAATTATTGTACTGGTTGATGTGTATGTATATATATATATATATATATATATATATATATATATATATAGATATATATCTATATATATATATATATATATATATTTCAACCATTATCACCTACAGTACAGTAGCATACAGTGCTCCCACTGCAGCAAGGGATTCTGGGAAATGACATGCAATGTTTACTCGCTCATCCCACAACGTGGCGGTATCAAATATAGCGTTTTCCCAGTTATTATATCCCTGCAGGATGTAGGATAATCCCAGCCAAACCCACATACTTACTACATTCCCGTTATGTCACATGTATTATTTCCTGTGAAGGAAGCGCTATGTATATTCCCATTATGGTCACAAATTGGACGATACTGTATTTCCATTATGTCTCCTATTATTTTCCCATGATATCTCATAGAATACTGTCATCCAAAACCACATCATTATTGAATGATTGAAAATGATGCTCCGTTTTATGTCAAGATTGTCTTGACACTTAGACCCCCAAGATTTCAATAGCGCCTCACTTAAAAGATGACATTATTTTTGATTCAAATGAACTTTTATGGTGCAGAAGCCGCATGGTGCCTGTGCCTACAGTGTATGTATTTGTCAGTGTGTCTCTATCTGCATTTCTGTCTCTTGCTGGCCGCCAGCCTGTGTGATGATGTCAGCCTGTCTGTGATGTAAGAGAGACATTGTGATATCATCACATACTGTAGGCAGGATGGCAGGTGTAAAGCTTCTAAAAGAGAGAGGGAGGGAGAGAGGTAGAGGAGAGAGAGGGAGAAAGAGGGAGAGAGAGAGCAAGCAGCTCCTCCCTCCCATGCAAATGACTGGAGGCAGAGGAGTAGAGGGACAGAAGCCTGTGCTGCTTGTAATGGGACAGGATTTGGGGTGCTGTTTCATGCTCTATCTCCCTCCCTCCCACTGTCTCAGGTGCAGAAAGTTTTCAAGGGAGAGAGGAAAGGAAGAGGAAAATGGAAGCTGAGGAGAGCTGGTCCTGTCCCTCTTGTTGGTAAAGAGGGGGCATCCAGAAAGAGGTAAGGAGATAGTTTTATTTTAATTCAAGAAGGAGTGCCTGGTGGCGTAGCTGGTGTGCTCTGTCACACTACAGACCCCTCCCTGTGTGTGTGTGTGCGTGCGTGCGTGCGTGCGTGCGTGCGTGCGTGCGTGCGTGCGTCTGCAGGGGGTATCTGTCCCATCCATAGATATCAGGGGTACTGCAGCTGCTGCTGCTGTTCAAACTTTTGCTTTAGGCCCATTCCTTTGATGTTAATAAGCGTTTCTAGTACAATCTTTTTCGCTCTGTTCACCCACATCTTTACATTACCTCGTGTGTGTGTGTGTGTGTGTGTGTGTGTGTGTGTATGTGTATGTGTGTGTACGTGTGTATAGCATGTGTTTGAAACACTATACTGTATCTGCATAGAAAAAAAGCCTTCTTTTAGTAATGTACAGTTCAAATACTGTATGAACATGACCCCATCTCATCTCATCCCCCTGACTCTGGATACAAAACATTCATGTATTCGTTTGCAACTTTTCATACAATTTGCTTGCACCATTTCAGAGAAATTAAATATTTAAAATGGAAATAAATTGGTAACTGCAGTAACAAACAACACTGTACATGCTAATAGTACATCCATGTAAGCAGTACATACATGCTCAGGAGTTGTTTTTTTGGATCGGTATATACTTGTCATTATCCACTTCAACCATTTTAATTCCCCCCTTTTAAATTATTGTACTGGTTGATGTGTATGTATATATATATATATATATATATATATATATATATATATAGATATATATCTATATATATATATATATATATATATTTCAACCATTATCACCTACAGTACAGTAGCATACAGTGCTCCCACTGCAGCAAGGGATTCTGGGAAATGACATGCAATGTTTACTCGCTCATCCCACAACGTGGCGGTATCAAATATAGCGTTTTCCCAGTTATTATATCCCTGCAGGATGTAGGATAATCCCAGCCAAACCCACATACTTACTACATTCCCGTTATGTCACATGTATTATTTCCTGTGAAGGAAGCGCTATGTATATTCCCATTATGGTCACAAATTGGACGATACTGTATTTCCATTATGTCTCCTATTATTTTCCCATGATATCTCATAGAATACTGTCATCCAAAACCACATCATTATTGAATGATTGAAAATGATGCTCCGTTTTATGTCAAGATTGTCTTGACACTTAGACCCCCAAGATTTCAATAGCGCCTCACTTAAAAGATGACATTATTTTTGATTCAAATGAACTTTTATGGTGCAGAAGCCGCATGGTGCCTGTGCCTACAGTGTATGTATTTGTCAGTGTGTCTCTATCTGCATTTCTGTCTCTTGCTGGCCGCCAGCCTGTGTGATGATGTCAGCCTGTCTGTGATGTAAGAGAGACATTGTGATATCATCACATACTGTAGGCAGGATGGCAGGTGTAAAGCTTCTAAAAGAGAGAGGGAGGGAGAGAGGTAGAGGAGAGAGAGGGAGAAAGAGGGAGAGAGAGAGCAAGCAGCTCCTCCCTCCCATGCAAATGACTGGAGGCAGAGGAGTAGAGGGACAGAAGCCTGTGCTGCTTGTAATGGGACAGGATTTGGGGTGCTGTTTCATGCTCTATCTCCCTCCCTCCCACTGTCTCAGGTGCAGAAAGTTTTCAAGGGAGAGAGGAAAGGAAGAGGAAAATGGAAGCTGAGGAGAGCTGGTCCTGTCCCTCTTGTTGGTAAAGAGGGGGCATCCAGAAAGAGGTAAGGAGATAGTTTTATTTTAATTCAAGAAGGAGTGCCTGGTGGCGTAGCTGGTGTGCTCTGTCACACTACAGACCCCTCCCTGTGTGTGTGCGTGCGTGCGTGCGTGCGTGCGTGCGTGCGTGCGTCTGCAGGGGGTATCTGTCCCATCCATAGATATCAGGGGTACTGCAGCTGCTGCTGCTGTTCAAACTTTTGCTTTAGGCCCATTCCTTTGATGTTAATAAGCGTTTCTAGTACAATCTTTTTCGCTCTGTTCACCCACATCTTTACATTACCTCGTGTGTGTGTGTGTGTGTGTGTGTGTGTGTATGTGTATGTGTGTGTACGTGTGTATAGCATGTGTTTGAAACACTATACTGTATCTGCATAGAAAAAAAGCCTTCTTTTAGTAATGTACAGTTCAAATACTGTATGAACATGACCCCATCTCATCTCATCCCCCTGACTCTGGATACAAAACATTCATGTATTCGTTTGCAACTTTTCATACAATTTGCTTGCACCATTTCAGAGAAATTAAATATTTAAAATGGAAATAAATTGGTAACTGCAGTAACAAACAACACTGTACATGCTAATAGTACATCCATGTAAGCAGTACATACATGCTCAGGAGTTGTTTTTTTGGATCGGTATATACTTGTCATTATCCACTTCAACCATTTTAATTCCCCCCTTTTAAATTATTGTACTGGTTGATGTGTATGTATATATATATATATATATATATATATATATATATATATATAGATATATATCTATATATATATATATATATATATATTTCAACCATTATCACCTACAGTACAGTAGCATACAGTGCTCCCACTGCAGCAAGGGATTCTGGGAAATGACATGCAATGTTTACTCGCTCATCCCACAACGTGGCGGTATCAAATATAGCGTTTTCCCAGTTATTATATCCCTGCAGGATGTAGGATAATCCCAGCCAAACCCACATACTTACTACATTCCCGTTATGTCACATGTATTATTTCCTGTGAAGGAAGCGCTATGTATATTCCCATTATGGTCACAAATTGGACGATACTGTATTTCCATTATGTCTCCTATTATTTTCCCATGATATCTCATAGAATACTGTCATCCAAAACCACATCATTATTGAATGATTGAAAATGATGCTCCGTTTTATGTCAAGATTGTCTTGACACTTAGACCCCCAAGATTTCAATAGCGCCTCACTTAAAAGATGACATTATTTTTGATTCAAATGAACTTTTATGGTGCAGAAGCCGCATGGTGCCTGTGCCTACAGTGTATGTATTTGTCAGTGTGTCTCTATCTGCATTTCTGTCTCTTGCTGGCCGCCAGCCTGTGTGATGATGTCAGCCTGTCTGTGATGTAAGAGAGACATTGTGATATCATCACATACTGTAGGCAGGATGGCAGGTGTAAAGCTTCTAAAAGAGAGAGGGAGGGAGAGAGGTAGAGGAGAGAGAGGGAGAAAGAGGGAGAGAGAGAGCAAGCAGCTCCTCCCTCCCATGCAAATGACTGGAGGCAGAGGAGTAGAGGGACAGAAGCCTGTGCTGCTTGTAATGGGACAGGATTTGGGGTGCTGTTTCATGCTCTATCTCCCTCCCTCCCACTGTCTCAGGTGCAGAAAGTTTTCAAGGGAGAGAGGAAAGGAAGAGGAAAATGGAAGCTGAGGAGAGCTGGTCCTGTCCCTCTTGTTGGTAAAGAGGGGGCATCCAGAAAGAGGTAAGGAGATAGTTTTATTTTAATTCAAGAAGGAGTGCCTGGTGGCGTAGCTGGTGTGCTCTGTCACACTACAGACCCCTCCCTGTGTGTGTGCGTGCGTGCGTGCGTGCGTGCGTGCGTGCGTCTGCAGGGGGTATCTGTCCCATCCATAGATATCAGGGGTACTGCAGCTGCTGCTGCTGTTCAAACTTTTGCTTTAGGCCCATTCCTTTGATGTTAATAAGCGTTTCTAGTACAATCTTTTTCGCTCTGTTCACCCACATCTTTACATTACCTCGTGTGTGTGTGTGTGTGTGTGTGTGTGTGTGTGTATGTGTATGTGTGTGTACGTGTGTATAGCATGTGTTTGAAACACTATACTGTATCTGCATAGAAAAAAAGCCTTCTTTTAGTAATGTACAGTTCAAATACTGTATGAACATGACCCCATCTCATCTCATCCCCCTGACTCTGGATACAAAACATTCATGTATTCGTTTGCAACTTTTCATACAATTTGCTTGCACCATTTCAGAGAAATTAAATATTTAAAATGGAAATAAATTGGTAACTGCAGTAACAAACAACACTGTACATGCTAATAGTACATCCATGTAAGCAGTACATACATGCTCAGGAGTTGTTTTTTTGGATCGGTATATACTTGTCATTATCCACTTCAACCATTTTAATTCCCCCCTTTTAAATTATTGTACTGGTTGATGTGTATGTATATATATATATATATATATATATATATATATATATATAGATATATATCTATATATATATATATATATATATATTTCAACCATTATCACCTACAGTACAGTAGCATACAGTGCTCCCACTGCAGCAAGGGATTCTGGGAAATGACATGCAATGTTTACTCGCTCATCCCACAACGTGGCGGTATCAAATATAGCGTTTTCCCAGTTATTATATCCCTGCAGGATGTAGGATAATCCCAGCCAAACCCACATACTTACTACATTCCCGTTATGTCACATGTATTATTTCCTGTGAAGGAAGCGCTATGTATATTCCCATTATGGTCACAAATTGGACGATACTGTATTTCCATTATGTCTCCTATTATTTTCCCATGATATCTCATAGAATACTGTCATCCAAAACCACATCATTATTGAATGATTGAAAATGATGCTCCGTTTTATGTCAAGATTGTCTTGACACTTAGACCCCCAAGATTTCAATAGCGCCTCACTTAAAAGATGACATTATTTTTGATTCAAATGAACTTTTATGGTGCAGAAGCCGCATGGTGCCTGTGCCTACAGTGTATGTATTTGTCAGTGTGTCTCTATCTGCATTTCTGTCTCTTGCTGGCCGCCAGCCTGTGTGATGATGTCAGCCTGTCTGTGATGTAAGAGAGACATTGTGATATCATCACATACTGTAGGCAGGATGGCAGGTGTAAAGCTTCTAAAAGAGAGAGGGAGGGAGAGAGGTAGAGGAGAGAGAGGGAGAAAGAGGGAGAGAGAGAGCAAGCAGCTCCTCCCTCCCATGCAAATGACTGGAGGCAGAGGAGTAGAGGGACAGAAGCCTGTGCTGCTTGTAATGGGACAGGATTTGGGGTGCTGTTTCATGCTCTATCTCCCTCCCTCCCACTGTCTCAGGTGCAGAAAGTTTTCAAGGGAGAGAGGAAAGGAAGAGGAAAATGGAAGCTGAGGAGAGCTGGTCCTGTCCCTCTTGTTGGTAAAGAGGGGGCATCCAGAAAGAGGTAAGGAGATAGTTTTATTTTAATTCAAGAAGGAGTGCCTGGTGGCGTAGCTGGTGTGCTCTGTCACACTACAGACCCCTCCCTGTGTGTGTGCGTGCGTGCGTGCGTGCGTGCGTGCGTGCGTGCGTCTGCAGGGGGTATCTGTCCCATCCATAGATATCAGGGGTACTGCAGCTGCTGCTGCTGTTCAAACTTTTGCTTTAGGCCCATTCCTTTGATGTTAATAAGCGTTTCTAGTACAATCTTTTTCGCTCTGTTCACCCACATCTTTACATTACCTCGTGTGTGTGTGTGTGTGTGTGTGTGTGTGTGTGTATGTGTATGTGTGTGTACGTGTGTATAGCATGTGTTTGAAACACTATACTGTATCTGCATAGAAAAAAAGCCTTCTTTTAGTAATGTACAGTTCAAATACTGTATGAACATGACCCCATCTCATCTCATCCCCCTGACTCTGGATACAAAACATTCATGTATTCGTTTGCAACTTTTCATACAATTTGCTTGCACCATTTCAGAGAAATTAAATATTTAAAATGGAAATAAATTGGTAACTGCAGTAACAAACAACACTGTACATGCTAATAGTACATCCATGTAAGCAGTACATACATGCTCAGGAGTTGTTTTTTTGGATCGGTATATACTTGTCATTATCCACTTCAACCATTTTAATTCCCCCCTTTTAAATTATTGTACTGGTTGATGTGTATGTATATATATATATATATATATATATATATATATATATATAGATATATATCTATATATATATATATATATATATATTTCAACCATTATCACCTACAGTACAGTAGCATACAGTGCTCCCACTGCAGCAAGGGATTCTGGGAAATGACATGCAATGTTTACTCGCTCATCCCACAACGTGGCGGTATCAAATATAGCGTTTTCCCAGTTATTATATCCCTGCAGGATGTAGGATAATCCCAGCCAAACCCACATACTTACTACATTCCCGTTATGTCACATGTATTATTTCCTGTGAAGGAAGCGCTATGTATATTCCCATTATGGTCACAAATTGGACGATACTGTATTTCCATTATGTCTCCTATTATTTTCCCATGATATCTCATAGAATACTGTCATCCAAAACCACATCATTATTGAATGATTGAAAATGATGCTCCGTTTTATGTCAAGATTGTCTTGACACTTAGACCCCCAAGATTTCAATAGCGCCTCACTTAAAAGATGACATTATTTTTGATTCAAATGAACTTTTATGGTGCAGAAGCCGCATGGTGCCTGTGCCTACAGTGTATGTATTTGTCAGTGTGTCTCTATCTGCATTTCTGTCTCTTGCTGGCCGCCAGCCTGTGTGATGATGTCAGCCTGTCTGTGATGTAAGAGAGACATTGTGATATCATCACATACTGTAGGCAGGATGGCAGGTGTAAAGCTTCTAAAAGAGAGAGGGAGGGAGAGAGGTAGAGGAGAGAGAGGGAGAAAGAGGGAGAGAGAGAGCAAGCAGCTCTCTCTCTCATGCAAATGACTGGAGGCAGAGGAGTAGAGGGACAGAAGCCTGTGCTGCTTGTAATGGGACAGGATTTGGGGTGCTGTTTCATGCTCTATCTCCCTCCCTCCCACTGTCTCAGGTGCAGAAAGTTTTCAAGGGAGAGAGGAAAGGAAGAGGAAAATGGAAGCTGAGGAGAGCTGGTCCTGTCCCTCTTGTTGGTAAAGAGGGGGCATCCAGAAAGAGGTAAGGAGATAGTTTTATTTTAATTCAAGAAGGAGTGCCTGGTGGCGTAGCTGGTGTGCTCTGTCACACTACAGACCCCTCCCTGTGTGTGTGCGTGCGTGCGTGCGTGCGTGCGTGCGTGCGTGCGTCTGCAGGGGGTATCTGTCCCATCCATAGATATCAGGGGTACTGCAGCTGCTGCTGCTGTTCAAACTTTTGCTTTAGGCCCATTCCTTTGATGTTAATAAGCGTTTCTAGTACAATCTTTTTCGCTCTGTTCACCCACATCTTTACATTACCTCGTGTGTGTGTGTGTGTGTGTGTGTGTGTGTGTGTATGTGTATGTGTGTGTACGTGTGTATAGCATGTGTTTGAAACACTATACTGTATCTGCATAGAAAAAAAGCCTTCTTTTAGTAATGTACAGTTCAAATACTGTATGAACATGACCCCATCTCATCTCATCCCCCTGACTCTGGATACAAAACATTCATGTATTCGTTTGCAACTTTTCATACAATTTGCTTGCACCATTTCAGAGAAATTAAATATTTAAAATGGAAATAAATTGGTAACTGCAGTAACAAACAACACTGTACATGCTAATAGTACATCCATGTAAGCAGTACATACATGCTCAGGAGTTGTTTTTTTGGATCGGTATATACTTGTCATTATCCACTTCAACCATTTTAATTCCCCCCTTTTAAATTATTGTACTGGTTGATGTGTATGTATATATATATATATATATATATATATATATATATATATATAGATATATATCTATATATATATATATATATATATATTTCAACCATTATCACCTACAGTACAGTAGCATACAGTGCTCCCACTGCAGCAAGGGATTCTGGGAAATGACATGCAATGTTTACTCGCTCATCCCACAACGTGGCGGTATCAAATATAGCGTTTTCCCAGTTATTATATCCCTGCAGGATGTAGGATAATCCCAGCCAAACCCACATACTTACTACATTCCCGTTATGTCACATGTATTATTTCCTGTGAAGGAAGCGCTATGTATATTCCCATTATGGTCACAAATTGGACGATACTGTATTTCCATTATGTCTCCTATTATTTTCCCATGATATCTCATAGAATACTGTCATCCAAAACCACATCATTATTGAATGATTGAAAATGATGCTCCGTTTTATGTCAAGATTGTCTTGACACTTAGACCCCCAAGATTTCAATAGCGCCTCACTTAAAAGATGACATTATTTTTGATTCAAATGAACTTTTATGGTGCAGAAGCCGCATGGTGCCTGTGCCTACAGTGTATGTATTTGTCAGTGTGTCTCTATCTGCATTTCTGTCTCTTGCTGGCCGCCAGCCTGTGTGATGATGTCAGCCTGTCTGTGATGTAAGAGAGACATTGTGATATCATCACATACTGTAGGCAGGATGGCAGGTGTAAAGCTTCTAAAAGAGAGAGGGAGGGAGAGAGGTAGAGGAGAGAGAGGGAGAAAGAGGGAGAGAGAGAGCAAGCAGCTCCTCCCTCCCATGCAAATGACTGGAGGCAGAGGAGTAGAGGGACAGAAGCCTGTGCTGCTTGTAATGGGACAGGATTTGGGGTGCTGTTTCATGCTCTATCTCCCTCCCTCCCACTGTCTCAGGTGCAGAAAGTTTTCAAGGGAGAGAGGAAAGGAAGAGGAAAATGGAAGCTGAGGAGAGCTGGTCCTGTCCCTCTTGTTGGTAAAGAGGGGGCATCCAGAAAGAGGTAAGGAGATAGTTTTATTTTAATTCAAGAAGGAGTGCCTGGTGGCGTAGCTGGTGTGCTCTGTCACACTACAGACCCCTCCCTGTGTGTGTGTGTGCGTGCGTGCGTGCGTGCGTGCGTGCGTGCGTCTGCAGGGGGTATCTGTCCCATCCATAGATATCAGGGGTACTGCAGCTGCTGCTGCTGTTCAAACTTTTGCTTTAGGCCCATTCCTTTGATGTTAATAAGCGTTTCTAGTACAATCTTTTTCGCTCTGTTCACCCACATCTTTACATTACCTCGTGTGTGTGTGTGTGTGTGTGTGTGTGTGTGTGTATGTGTATGTGTGTGTACGTGTGTATAGCATGTGTTTGAAACACTATACTGTATCTGCATAGAAAAAAAGCCTTCTTTTAGTAATGTACAGTTCAAATACTGTATGAACATGACCCCATCTCATCTCATCCCCCTGACTCTGGATACAAAACATTCATGTATTCGTTTGCAACTTTTCATACAATTTGCTTGCACCATTTCAGAGAAATTAAATATTTAAAATGGAAATAAATTGGTAACTGCAGTAACAAACAACACTGTACATGCTAATAGTACATCCATGTAAGCAGTACACTGGCGACACACTTTATTCGAGCTCGGCTAGTCCCACGAATTCGGGTATACCCGGGTGTATTGAGGTTTGTGACTGTTTTCTGCCCGAGTGCATTGGGTTATTTTCCAGGCAGGGATTGAAGCATTTTATTCCCGCTGGCTGCAATACTGCACAGTATATATATATATACTGCATTACAATTCATGAATTTATGCCATCTGGTAGACACGCGAAGCATTGCAGCCTATTAAATCCTAATCATTATCATTTAACAGATCAGCCGCCCGTCAGCCAGGCATGAACCCAGGCTGGGAAGGCAAACGCAACGGGGCTTGTCAGAGGTGAGGAGCGGCGCATTCCAGGTATCTGCCAGGTACATACTGGGTATTTGCTCGAATAAAGTGTGTCGGTGCAGTACATACATGCTCAGGAGTTGTTTTTTTGGATCGGTATATACTTGTCATTATCCACTTCAACCATTTTAATTCCCCCCTTTTAAATTATTGTACTGGTTGATGTGTATGTATATATATATATATATATATATATATATATATATATATATAGATATATATCTATATATATATATATATATATATATTTCAACCATTATCACCTACAGTACAGTAGCATACAGTGCTCCCACTGCAGCAAGGGATTCTGGGAAATGACATGCAATGTTTACTCGCTCATCCCACAACGTGGCGGTATCAAATATAGCGTTTTCCCAGTTATTATATCCCTGCAGGATGTAGGATAATCCCAGCCAAACCCACATACTTACTACATTCCCGTTATGTCACATGTATTATTTCCTGTGAAGGAAGCGCTATGTATATTCCCATTATGGTCACAAATTGGACGATACTGTATTTCCATTATGTCTCCTATTATTTTCCCATGATATCTCATAGAATACTGTCATCCAAAACCACATCATTATTGAATGATTGAAAATGATGCTCCGTTTTATGTCAAGATTGTCTTGACACTTAGACCCCCAAGATTTCAATAGCGCCTCACTTAAAAGATGACATTATTTTTGATTCAAATGAACTTTTATGGTGCAGAAGCCGCATGGTGCCTGTGCCTACAGTGTATGTATTTGTCAGTGTGTCTCTATCTGCATTTCTGTCTCTTGCTGGCCGCCAGCCTGTGTGATGATGTCAGCCTGTCTGTGATGTAAGAGAGACATTGTGATATCATCACATACTGTAGGCAGGATGGCAGGTGTAAAGCTTCTAAAAGAGAGAGGGAGGGAGAGAGGTAGAGGAGAGAGAGGGAGAAAGAGGGAGAGAGAGAGCAAGCAGCTCCTCCCTCCCATGCAAATGACTGGAGGCAGAGGAGTAGAGGGACAGAAGCCTGTGCTGCTTGTAATGGGACAGGATTTGGGGTGCTGTTTCATGCTCTATCTCCCTCCCTCCCACTGTCTCAGGTGCAGAAAGTTTTCAAGGGAGAGAGGAAAGGAAGAGGAAAATGGAAGCTGAGGAGAGCTGGTCCTGTCCCTCTTGTTGGTAAAGAGGGGGCATCCAGAAAGAGGTAAGGAGATAGTTTTATTTTAATTCAAGAAGGAGTGCCTGGTGGCGTAGCTGGTGTGCTCTGTCACACTACAGACCCCTCCCTGTGTGTGTGTGTGCGTGCGTGCGTGCGTGCGTGCGTGCGTGCGTGCGTCTGCAGGGGGTATCTGTCCCATCCATAGATATCAGGGGTACTGCAGCTGCTGCTGCTGTTCAAACTTTTGCTTTAGGCCCATTCCTTTGATGTTAATAAGCGTTTCTAGTACAATCTTTTTCGCTCTGTTCACCCACATCTTTACATTACCTCGTGTGTGTGTGTGTGTGTGTGTGTGTGTGTGTGTATGTGTATGTGTGTGTACGTGTGTATAGCATGTGTTTGAAACACTATACTGTATCTGCATAGAAAAAAAGCCTTCTTTTAGTAATGTACAGTTCAAATACTGTATGAACATGACCCCATCTCATCTCATCCCCCTGACTCTGGATACAAAACATTCATGTATTCGTTTGCAACTTTTCATACAATTTGCTTGCACCATTTCAGAGAAATTAAATATTTAAAATGGAAATAAATTGGTAACTGCAGTAACAAACAACACTGTACATGCTAATAGTACATCCATGTAAGCAGTACATACATGCTCAGGAGTTGTTTTTTTGGATCGGTATATACTTGTCATTATCCACTTCAACCATTTTAATTCCCCCCTTTTAAATTATTGTACTGGTTGATGTGTATGTATATATATATATATATATATATATATATATATATATATAGATATATATCTATATATATATATATATATATATATTTCAACCATTATCACCTACAGTACAGTAGCATACAGTGCTCCCACTGCAGCAAGGGATTCTGGGAAATGACATGCAATGTTTACTCGCTCATCCCACAACGTGGCGGTATCAAATATAGCGTTTTCCCAGTTATTATATCCCTGCAGGATGTAGGATAATCCCAGCCAAACCCACATACTTACTACATTCCCGTTATGTCACATGTATTATTTCCTGTGAAGGAAGCGCTATGTATATTCCCATTATGGTCACAAATTGGACGATACTGTATTTCCATTATGTCTCCTATTATTTTCCCATGATATCTCATAGAATACTGTCATCCAAAACCACATCATTATTGAATGATTGAAAATGATGCTCCGTTTTATGTCAAGATTGTCTTGACACTTAGACCCCCAAGATTTCAATAGCGCCTCACTTAAAAGATGACATTATTTTTGATTCAAATGAACTTTTATGGTGCAGAAGCCGCATGGTGCCTGTGCCTACAGTGTATGTATTTGTCAGTGTGTCTCTATCTGCATTTCTGTCTCTTGCTGGCCGCCAGCCTGTGTGATGATGTCAGCCTGTCTGTGATGTAAGAGAGACATTGTGATATCATCACATACTGTAGGCAGGATGGCAGGTGTAAAGCTTCTAAAAGAGAGAGGGAGGGAGAGAGGTAGAGGAGAGAGAGGGAGAAAGAGGGAGAGAGAGAGCAAGCAGCTCCTCCCTCCCATGCAAATGACTGGAGGCAGAGGAGTAGAGGGACAGAAGCCTGTGCTGCTTGTAATGG
>NW_027454536.1:0-72948 GCF_040206685.1 Ascaphus truei | reverse complement strand
CACTCTCCCTCTACCTACCCACACCCAAACTACACACCCCCACTCCAACACACACCCACAACCTATCACTCACCCTTCTACCATCTCATCTCCCACATCCCAACTCACACCCAAACCCTACTCCTCACCCTATTCCCAAACTCTCCTTCCCTACTCCTACACACACCCTTCTCACCCATCTCTCTCCCTCCTCACTCCCTTGTCCCCTTCTACTCCATCTTCCTTCTCTCTCCACTTCTTCTCTCCACTACCAACTCACTCCTCTTCACTTCTCTCTGTCGCAGATCTCTGCACTCTCCCTTTTCATCTCTCCCATTCTCTCCCTTTTCCTTTCCCCTCCCCTTTCCTTCGCTCTCCCTCTCCCTTCTCTCTCTCTCTCCACTCCCTTCACTCTCTCTCCCCCTCCCTTCTCTCTCCCTCTCCCTTATAACTCCCTCGTCATTCCTCTACCTCTCTCTCTCCCTCTCCCTTCTCTCTCTCTCACCCTTTCCCTTCTCTCTCACCCTCTTCCTTCTCTCTGTCTCTCCCTCTCCCTTCTCTCACTCTCCCTTCTCTCTCTCCTCTCTCCCTCTCCCTTCTCTCTCCTCTCCATGCTCTCTCCCTTTTCCTTATCTCTCCATTCTCTCCCTTTTCCTTTCCCCTCCCCTTTCCTTCGCTCTCCTCTCTCCCTTCTCTCTCTCTCCACTCCCCTTCTCTCTCTCTCTCCCCTCCCTTCTCTCTCCCTCTCCCTTATAACTCCCTCGTCATTCCCTCTACCTCTCTCTCTCCGTATCCCTTCTCTCTCTCCCTATCCCTTTTCTCTCTCCCTCTTCCTTCTCTCTCCCTATCCTTGTCGCTCCCTCTGCCTTGTTTCTACCTTCTCCCTTGTCTCTCCATTCTCTCTCCCTCTTCTTCTCTCTCCATCTTCCTTCTCTCTCCATCTTCCTTCTCTCTCCATCTTCCTTCTCTCTCCCTTTCCATTCTCCTCTCCCTTTTCCTTTCCGCTCCTTTTCCTTCTCTCTCCCTCTCCTCTCTCTCCCTCCTCTCTCCCTTGTCACCCCCTCCTCTCTCCCTCTCCCTTCTCTCTCTCTATCCCTTCTCTCTCCCTTTCCTTGTCTCTCCTCTCCTTGTCTCTCCATTCTCTCTCCCTTTTCCTTCCCTCTCCCTTTCCTTCTCTCTCCTTTTCCTTCTCTCTCCCTTTTCCTTCTCTCTACCTTTTCCCTTCTCTCTTCCCTTTCTTTTCTCTCTCCCTTTTCTCACTCCCTTCTCTATCCCTCTGCCTTTCTCTCCCTTCTCTCTCCTATCCTTCTCTCTCCCTCTTCGTCTCTCTCCCTCTTCCGTCTCTCTCCCTTTCATGCTATCTCCCTTTTCCTTATCTCTCCATTCTCTCCCTTTTCCTTTTCCCCTACCCTTTCCTTCGCTCTCCCTCTCCTTCTCTCTCTCTCCACTCCCTTCTCTCTCTCCCCCCCTTCCTTCTCTCCCTCTCCCTTATAACTCCCTCGTCATTCCCTCTCCCTCTCCCTTCTCTCTCTCACCATTCCTTTCTCTCTCACCCTCTTCCTTCTCTCTGTCTCTCCCTCTCTCTTCTCTCTCGTCCCTTCTCTCTTCCTCTCTCCCTCTCCCTTCTCTCTCACTCTCCCTTCTCTCTCCATTTTCCTTGTCACTCCCTCATCTCTCTCTCTCTCTCTCTCTTCTCTCTCTCTCTCTCTCCTCTTCTCCATCTTCCTTCTTCTTCCATCTCCCTTCTCTCTACATCTACCTTCTCTCTCTCCGTATCCCTTCTCTCTCTCCCTCTTCCTTCTCTCTCTCCCTCTTCCTTCTCTCTCTCCCTCTTCTTCTCTCTCCCTCTTCCTTCTCTCTCCTATCCCTTGTCGCTCCTCTCCCTTGTTTCTACCTCTCCCTTGTCTCTCCATTCTCTCTTCCTCTTCCTTCTCTCTCCCTCTTCCTTCTCTCTCCCTCTTCCTTCCCTCTCCCTCTTCCTTCCCTCTCCCTCTCCCTTCTCTCTCTCCCTTCTCTCTCTCCTCTCTCCCTCTACTTCTCTCTCCCTCTCCCTTCTCAATCCCTTTTCCTTGTCACTCCCTCATCACTCTCTCTCTCTCCCTTCTCTCTCTCTCCCTTCTCCATCTTCCTTCTTTCTCCATCTCCCTTTCTCTCTACATCTACCTTCTCTCTCTCCCTATCCCTTCTCTCTCTCCCTATCCTTCTCTCTCTCCCTATCCCTTCTCTCTCTCCCTCTTCCTTCTCTCTCCCTATCCCTTGTCGCTCCCTCTCCCTTGGTTTCTACCACTCCTTGTCTCTCCATTCTCTCTCCCTCTTCCTTCCCTCTCCCTCTTCCTTCTCTCCCCATCTTCCTTCTCTCTCCATCTTCCTTCTCTCTCCATCTTCCTTCTCTCTTCCATCTTCCTTCTCTTCTCCCTTTCCATTCTCTCTCCTCTTCCTTTCTTCCCTCCCTTTTCCTTCTCTCTCCCTTCTCTCTTCCTCCTCTCTTCCCTTGTCACCCCTTCTATCTCTCCCTCTCCCTTCTCTCTCCCTATACCTTCTCTCTCCCTCTTCCTTCTCTCTCCCTCTTACCTTCTCTCTCCCTTTCCATGCTCTCTTCTCCTTTCCTTTTTTTCCATTCTCTCCCTTTTCCTTTCCCCTCCCCTTTCTCTCGCTCTCCCTCTCCCTTCTCTCTCTCTCTCCACTCCTTCTCTCTCTCTCTCCCCCTCCCCTCCTCTCTCCCTCTCCCTTATAACTCCCTCGTCATTCCCTCTACCTCTCTCTCTCCCTCTCCCTTCTCTCTCTCTCTCCCTTTCCCTTCTCTCTCACCCTCTCCTTCTCTCTGTCCTCTCCTCTCCCTTCTCGTCTCTCTCTCCTTCTCTCTCTCCTCTCTCCCTCTCCCTTCTCTCTCCCTCTCCATGCTCTCTCCCTTTTCCTTATCTCTCCATTCTCTCCCTTTTCCTTTCCCCCTCCCCTTTCCTTCGCTCTCCCTCTCCCTTCTCTCTCTCTCCACTCCCTTCTCTCTCTCTCTCCCCCTCCCTTCTCTCTCCCTCTCCCTTATAACTCCCTCGTCATTCCCTCTACCTCTCTCTCTCCCTCTCCCTTCTCTCTCTCCCTTCTCTCTCTCTCCTTTCCCTTCTCTCTCACCCTCTTCCTTCTCTCTGTCTCTCCCTCTCCCTTCTCTCTCTCTCCCTTCTCTCTCTCCTCTCTCCTCCTCCTTCTCTCTCCTCTTCTCTCTCCTTTTCCTTGTCACTCCTCATCACTCTCTCTCTCCCTCTCTCTCTCTCCTCCCCTTCTCTCTCTCTCCTTCTCCATCTTCCTTCTTTCTCCATCTCCTTCTCTCTATCATCTACCTTCTCTCTCTCCGATCCCTCTCTCTCTCCGTATCCCTTCTCTCTCTCCGTATCCCTTCTCTCTCTCCGTATCCCTTCTCTCTCTCCGTATCCCTTCTCTCTCTCCCTATCCCTTTTCTCTCTCCCTCTTCCTTCTCTCTCCCTATCCTTGGTCGCTTCCTCTGCCTTGTTTCTACCTCTCCTTGTCTCTCCATTCTCTCTCCCTCTTCCTTTCCCTCTCCCTCTTCCTTCCCTCTCCCTCTTCTTCTCTCTCATCTTCCTTCTCTCTCCATCTTCCTTCTCTCTCCATCTTCCTTCTCTCTCCCTTTCCATTCTCTCTCCCTTTTCCTTTCCGCTCCCTTTTCCTTCTCTCTCCCTCTCCCTTCTCTCTCCCTCCTCTCTCCCTTGTCACCCCCTCCTCTCTCCCTCTCCCTTCTCTCTCCCTATCCCTTCTCTCTCCTTTCCTTGTCTCTCCCTCTCCCTTGTCTCTCCATTCTCTCTCCCTTTTCTTTCCCTTCCCTGCCTCCCCTTTCCTCTCTCTCCCTTTTCCTTCTCTCTCCCTTTTCCTTCTCTCTCCTTTTCCCTTCTCTCTCCCTTTTCTTTCTCTCTCCCTTTTCTCACTCCCTTCTCTATCCCTCTGCCTTTCTCTCCCTTCTCTCTCCCTATCCCTTCTCTCTCCCTCTTCCTTCTCTCTCCCTCTTCCGCTCTCCTCCCTTTCCATGCTATCTCCCTTTTCCTTATCTCTCCATTCTCTCCCTTTTCCTTTCCCCTACCCTTTCCTTCGCGTCTCCCTCTCCTTCTCTCTCTCTCCACTCCCTTCTCTCTCTCCCCCTGCCTTCTCTCTCCCTCTCCCTTATAACTCCCTCGTCATTCCCTCTCCCTCTCCCTTCTCTCTCTCAACCATTCCTTTCTCTCTCACCCTCTTCCTTCTCTCTGTCTCTCCCTCTCTCTTCTCTCTCTCCCTTCTCTCTCCTCTCTCCCTCTCCCTCTCTCTCACTCTCCCTTCTCTCTCCATTTCCTTGTCACTCCTCATCTCTCTCTCTCTCTCTCTCTCTCCTCTCTCATCTCTCTCTCTCTCTCTCTCTCTCTCTCTCTCTCTCTCTCTCTCTTCCTTCTCCATCTTCCTTCTTCTCCATCTCCCTTCTCTCTACATCTACCTTCTCTCTCTCCGTATCCCTTCTCTCTCTCCCTCTTCCTTCTCTCTCTCCCTCTTCCTTCTCTCTCTCCCTCTTCCTTCTCTCTCTCCCTCTCCTTCTCTCTCTCTCTCTCTCCCTCTCCATTCTCTCTCTCCCCCTCCCTTCTCTCTCCCTCTCCCTTTAACTCCCTCGTCATTCCCTCTCCCTTCTCTCTCTCCCTTTCCCTTCTCTCTCACCCTCTTCCTTCTCTCTCCCTCTCCCTCTCCCTTCTCTCTCTCCCTTCTCTCTCTCCTCTCTCCCTCTACCTTCTCTCTCCCTCTCCCTTCTCAATCCCTTTTCCTTGTCACTCCCTCATCACTCTCTCTCTCTCCCTTCTCTCTCTCTCCCTTCTCCATCTTCCTTCTTTCTCCATCTCCCTTCTCTCTACATCTACCTTCTCTCTCTCCGTATCCCTTCTCTCTCTCCCTATCCCTTCTCTCTCTCCCTATCCCTTCTCTCTCTCCCCTCTTCCTTCTCTCTCTCCCTATCCCTTGTCGCTCCCTCTCCTTGTTTCTACCTCTCCCTTGTCTCTCCATTCTCTCTCCCTCTTCCTTCCCTCTCCCTCTTCCTTCTCTCCCCATCTTCCTTCTCTCTCCATCTTCCTTCTCTCTCCATCTTCCTTCTCTCTCCATCTTCCTTCTCTCTCCCTTTCCATTCTCTCTCCCTTTTCCTTTCCTCCCTTTTCCTTCTCTCTCCCTCTCCTCTCCCTCTCCTCTCTCCCTCTCTCTCCCTTGTCACCCCCTTCTATCTCCCTCTCCCCTTCTCTCTCCCTATACCTTCTCTCTCCCTCTTCTTCTCTCTCCCTCTTACTTCTCTCTCTCCCTTTCCATGCTCTCTCCCTTTTCCTTATCTTTCCTTCTCTCCCTTTTCCTTTCCCCTCCCCTTTCCTTCGCTCTCCCTCTCCCTTCTCTCTCTCTCTCCACTCCCTTCTCTCTCTCTCTCCCCCCTCCCTTCTCTCTCCCTCTCCCTTATAACTCCCTCGTCATTCCCTCTACCTCTCTCTCTCCCTCTCCCTTCTCTCTCTCTCTCCCTTTCCCTTCTCTCTCACCCTCTTCCTTCTCTCTGTCTCTCCCTCTCCCTTCTCTCACTCTCCCTTCTCTCTCTCCTCTCTCCCTCTCCCTTCTCTCTCTCTCTCCATGCTCTCTCCCTTTTCCTTATCTCTCCATTCTCTCCCTTTTCCTTTCCCCTCCCCTTTCCTTCGCTCTCCCTCTCCTTCTCTCTCTCTCCACTCCCTTCTCTCTCTCTCTCCCCCTCCCTTCTCTCTCCCTCTCCCTTATAACTCCCTCGTCATTCCCTCTACCTCTCTCTCTCCCTCTCCCTTCTCTCTCTCCCTTCTCTCTCTCTCTCCCTTTCCCTTCTCTCTCACCCTCTTCCTTCTCTCTGTCTCTCCCTCTCCTTCCTCTCTCTCTCCCTTCTCTCTCTCCTCTCTCCCTCTCCCTTCTCTCTCCCTTCTCTCTCCCTTTTCCTTGTCACTCCCTCCTCACTCTCTCTCTCCCTCTCTCTCTCTCTCTCCCTTCTCTCTCTCTCCCTCTCTCCATCTTCCTTCTTTCTCCATCTCCCTTCTCTCTACATCTACCTTCTCTCTCTCCGTATCCCTTCTCTCTCTCCGTATCCCTTCTCTCTCTCCGTATCCCTTCTCTCTCTCCGTATCCTTCTCTCTCTCCCTATCCCTTTTCTCTCTCCTCTTCTTCTCTCTCCTATCCTTGTCGCTCCTCTGCCTTGTTTCTACTCTCCCTTGTCTCTCCATCTCCTTCCTCCCCCCTCTTCCCTCCCTCTCCTACTTACAGATTTCTCTCTCCATCTTCCTTCTCTCTCCATCTTCTCTTCTCTAGTGTTAATTATAAGAAATTTACATGTAGAATCTACCCTTCATTACCTCTTTCTTCTCTCTCCTCTCCCTTCTCTCTCCCTCCTCTCTCCCTTGTCACCCCTCCTCTCTCTCTCCCTTCTCTCTCCCTATCCCTTCTCTCTCCCTTTCCTTGTCTCTCCCTCTCCCTTGTCTTCTCCATTCTCTCATCCCTTTTCACTTCCCTCTCCCTTTCACTTCTATCTCCTTTTCCTTCTCTCCTCCCTTTTCCTTCTCTCTCCTTTTCCCTTCTCTCTCCCTTTTCTTTCTCTCTCCCTTTTCTCACTCCCTTCTCTATCCCTCTGCCTTCTCTCCTCCCTTCTCTCCTCCCTATCCCCTTCTCTCTCCCTCTTCCTTCTCTCTCCCTCTTCCGTCTCTCTCCCTTTCCATGCTATCTCCCTTTTCCTTATCTCTCCATTCTCTTCCCTTTTCCTTTCCCCTACCCTTTCCTTCGCTCTCCCTCCCCTTCTCTCTCTCTCCACTCCCTTCTCTCTCTCCCCCTGCCTTCTCTCTCCCTCTCCCTTATAACTCCCTCGTCATTCCCTCTCCCTCTCCCTTCTCTCTCTCAACCATTCCTTTCTCTCTCACCCTCTTCCTTCTCTCTGTCTCTCCTCTCTCTCTTCTCTCTCTCTCCTTCTGCTCTCACTCTCCTCTCACTCTCTCTCACTCTCCCTTCTCTTCCATTTTCCTTGTCACTCCCTCATCTCTCTCTCTCTCTCTCTCTCTCTCTCCCTTCTCCATCTTCCTTCTTCTCCATCTCCTTCTCTCTACATCTACCTTCTCTCTCTCCGTATCCCTTCTCTCTCTCCCTCTTCCTTCTCTCTCTCCCTCTTCCTTCCTCTCTCTCCCTCTTCCTTCTCTCTCTCCCTCTTCCTTCTCTCTCCCTATCCCTTGTTCGCTCTCCCTCTCCCTTGTTTCTACCTCTCCCTTGTCTCTCCATTCTCTCTCCCTCTTCCTTCTCTCTCCTCTTCCTTCTCTCTCCCTCTTCCTTCTCCTCTCCCTCTTCCTCTCTCTCTCCCTCTTCCTTCTCTCTCCTCTCCTTCTCTCTCCCTCTCCTTCTCTCCCTCTTCTTCTCTCTCCATCTTCCTTCTCTCTCCATCTTCCTTCTCCCTCCCTCTTCCTTCTCTCTCCCTTTTCCTTTCCCTCCCTTTTCCTTCTCTCTCTCCTCTCCCTTCTCTCTCCCTCCTCTCTCCCTTGTCCCCCCTTCTCTCTCTCCCTCTCCCTTCTCTCTCCCTATCCCTTCTCTCTCCCTTTCCTTGTCTCTCCCTCTCCCTTGTCTCTCCATTCTCTCTCCCTATCCCTTCTCTCTCCCTCTTCCTTCTCTCTCCCTCTTACTTCTCTCTCCCTTTCCATGCCTCTCTCCCTTTCCATGCTCTCTCCCTTTCCTTATCTCTCCATTCTCTCCTTTTCCTTGCCTCCCCTTTCCTTCGCTCTCCCTCTCCCTTCTCTCTCTCCCACTCCCTTCTCTCTCTCTCCACTCCCTTCTCTCTCTCTCCCCCCTCCTTCTCTCTCCCTCTCCCTTATAACTCCCTCGTCATTCCCTCTACCTCTCTCTCTCCCTCTCCCTTCTCTCTCTCTCCCTTTTCTCTCTCCTCTCTCCCTCTCCCTTCTCTCTCCCTCTCCCTCTCTCTCCCTTTTCCTGTCACTCCCTCATCACTCTCTTCTCTCCCTTCTCTCTCTCTCTCCCTTTTCTCTCTCCCTCTTCCTTCGCTCTCCCTTTCCTTCTCTCTCCCTTTTCCTTCTCTCTCCCTTTTCCTTCTCTCTCCTTTTCCCTTCTCTCTCCCTTTTCCTTTCTCTTCTCCCTTTTCTCACTCCCTTCTCTATCCCTCTGCCTTTCTCTCCCTTCTCTCTCCCTATCCCTTCTCTCTCCCTCTTCCTTCTCTCTCCCTCTTCCGTCTCTCTCCCTTTCCATGCTATCTCCCTTTTCCTTATCTCTCCATTCTCTCCCTTTTCCTTTCCCCTACCCTTTCCTTCGCTCTCCCTCTCCCTTCTCTCTCTCTCCACTCCCCTTCTCTCTCTCCCCCCCTCCTTCTCTCTCCTCTCCCTTATAACTCCCTCGTCATTCCCTCTCCCTCTCTTCTCTCTCTCAACCATTCCTTTCTCTCTCACCCTCTTCCTTCTCTCTGTCTCTCCCTCTCTCTTCTCTCTCTCCCTTCTCTCTCCTCTCTCCCTCTCCCTTCTCTCTCACTCTCCCTTCTCTCTCCATTTTCCTTGTCACTCCCTCATCTCTCTCCTCTCTCTCTCTCTCTCTCTCTCTCTCCCTTCTCCATCTTCCTTCTTCTCCATCTCCCTTCTCTCTACATCTACCCTTCTCTCTCTCTCCGATCCTTCTCTCTCTCCCTCTTCCTTCTCTCTCTCCCTCTTCCTTCTCTCTCTCCCTCTTCCTTCTCTCTCTCCCTCTTCCTTCTCTCTCTCCCTCCTCTCCTTCTCTCTCCCTATCCCTTGTCGCTCCCTCTCCCTTGTTTCTACCTCTCCCTTGTCTCTCCATTCTCTCTCCCTCTTCCTTCTCTCTCCATCTTCCTTCTCTCTCCTCTTCCTTCTCTCTCCCTCTTCCTTCTCTCTCTTCTCTCTCCTCTCTTCCTTCTCTCTCCCTCTTCCTTCTCTCTCCCCTCTTCCTTCTCTCTCCCTCTTCCTTCTCTCTCCATCTTCCTTCTCTCTCCATCTTCCTTCTCTCTCCATCTCCTTCTCTCTCCATCTTCCTCTCCCTCCCTCTTCCTTCTCTCTCCCTTTTCCTTTCCCCTCCCTTTTCCTTCTCTCTCCCTCTCCTTCTCTCTCCCTCCTCTCTCCCTTGTCACCCCCTTCTCTCTCCCTCTCCCTTCTCTCTCCCTATCCCTTCTCTCTCCCTTTCCTTGTCTCTCCCTCTCCCTTGTCTCTCCATTCTCTCTCCCTATCCCTTCTCTCTCCCTCTTCCTTCTCTCTCCCTCTTACTTCTCTCTCCTTTCCATGCTCTCTCCCTTTCCATGCTCTCTCCCTTTTCCTTATCTCTCCATTCTCTCCCTTTTCCTTGCCTCCCCTTTCCTTCGCTCTCCCTCTCCCTTCTCTCTCTCTCCACTCCCTTCTCTCTCTCTCCACTCCCTTCTCTCTCTCTCCCCCTCCCTTCTCTCTCCCTCTCCCTTATAACTCCCTCGTCATTCCCTCTACCTCTCTCTCTCCCTCTCCCTTCTCTCTCTCTCCCTTTTCTCTCTCCTCTCTCCCTCTCCCTTCTCTCTCCCTCCTCCCTTCTCTCTCCCTTTTCCTTGTCACTCCCTCATCACTCTCTTTCTCTCCCTTCTCTCTCTCTCTCCCTTTTCTCTCTCCCTCTTCCTTCGCTCTCCCTATCCCTTCTCTCTCCCTTTCCTTGTCTCTCCCTCTTCCTTGTCTCTCCATTCTCTCTCCCTTCTCATTCTCTCTCCCTTTTCCTTCTATCTCCCCTTTCCTTCTCTCTCCCTTTTCCTTCTCTCTCCCTTTTCCTTCTCTCTCCCTTTTCTTTCTCTCTCCATTTTCTCACTCCCTTCTCTATCCCTCTGCCTTCTCTCTCCCTTCTCTCTCCCTATCCATTCTCTCTCCCTCTTCCTTCTCTCTCCCTCTTCCTTCTCTCTCCCTTTCCAATCTCTCCCCCTTTTCCTTGTCTCTCCATTCTCTCCCTTTTCCTTTCCCCTCCCCTTTCCTTTGCTCTCCCTCTCCCTTCTCTCTCTCTCCACTCCCTTCTCTCTCTCTCTCCCCCTCCCTTCTCTATCCCTCTCCCTTATAACTCCCTGATCATTCCCTCTACCTCTCTCTCCCCCCTCTCCCTTCTCTCTCTCTCCCTTTCCCTTCTCTCGCACCCTCTTCCTTCTCTCTGTCTATCCCTCTCCCTTCTCTCTCTCCCTTCTCTCTCTCCTCTCTCCCTCTCCTTCTCTCTCCCTCTCCCTTCTCTCTCCCTTTTCCTTGTCACTCCCTCATCACTTCTCCCTCTCCCTTCTCTCTCCCTCTCCCTTCTCTCTCCCTATCCCTTCTCTCTCCCTATCCCTTCTCTCTCCCTTTCCTTGTCTCTCCCTCTCCCTTGTCTCTCCATTCTCTCTCCCTCTTCCTTCTCTCTCCCTCTTCCTTCTATCTCCCTTTTCCTTCTATCTCCCTTTCCTTCTCTCTCCCTTTTCCTTCTCTCTCCCTTTACCTTCTCTCTCATTTTGCCTTTTCTCTCCTTTTCTCTCCCTTTTCTCTCCCTTTTCTCTCCCTTTTCTCTCCCTTTTCTTTTCCTTTTCTCTCCCTTTTCCTTTTCTTTCCCTTTTCCTTTTCTCTCCCTCACCCTTCTCTCTCCCTCTCCCTTCTCTCTCCATCTCCCTTCTCTCTACATCTACCTTCTCTCTCTCCGTATCCCTTCTTCCTCTCCCTATCCCTTCTCTCTCTCCCTATCCCTTCTTTCTCTCCCTATCCCTTCTCTCTCTCCCTCTTCCTTCTCTCTCCCTATCCCTTCTCTCTCCCTTTCCTTGTCTCTCCCTCTCCCTTCTCTCTCCCTTTTCTTTCTCTCTCCATTCTCTCTCCCTTTTCTCACTCCCTTCTCTATCCCTCTGCCTTCTCTCTCCCTTCTCTCTCCCTATCCCATCTCTCTCCCTCTTCCTTCTCTCTCCCTCTTCCTTCTCTCTCACTTTCCATGCTCTCTCCCTTTTCCTTGTCTCTCCATTCTCTCCCTTTTCCTTTCCCCTCTCCTTTCCTTCGCTCTCCCTCTCCCTTCTCTCTCCCTCCTCTCTCCCTTGTCACTTCCATCTCTCTCCCTCTCCCTTCTCTCTCACTATCCCTTCTCTCTCCCTTTCCTTGTCTCTCCCTCTCCCTTGTCTCTCCATTCTCTCTCCCTCTTCCTTCTCTCTCCCTTTTCCTTCTATCTCCATTTCCTTCTCTCTCCCTTTTCATTTTCTCTCCCCTTTTCCTTTTCTCTCCCTCTCCCTTCTCTCTCCCTCTCCCTTCTCTGTCCCTCCTCTCACACTTGTCTCTCCCTGCTTTCTCTCTCTCCCTTCTCTCTCCCTCTCTTCTCTCTCCCTCTCCCTTCTCTCTCCCTCTCCCTTCTCTCCATTTTTTTCTCTCTTACTCCCACTCTATCTCTTTCACTTCAACCCGTCTCTTGCTCTCACACACATTTCTTTCTTCCACTTCTCTCTCTCTCTTTTTCTTTCTCAAACCCTCTCTTTCTCTCCCTGCTCTCTATTACTCTCCCTGACTAGCATCCCTGCTCCTTCTAAATCACCTGTATTTTACTCTCACAAATGTCCTTTCTTTCTCTCTCTCTTTCAAGGACTACCACTCTCCCCTCTCTCTCACAAACCCCTCTCTCACTCAGTCTAAGCATTGTTTATTTAGTTCATCAGTGAAAGAGGGTCCTCAACTGCATTGCTCTAAAGGGGATTGCATTATATTTTTTCACTTATCTTGGGTAAAATTTATTTGCAGTATGAAAATAGGTAAGTTCGTCTATCAAGATGATGTTCACAAAGGACATACTAACAAGGAGGTAAGTAGTTGAGGTAAGTGAGTACACCTACACAATGCATTGCTTTTATCTCTCAGGATATAAAGCTTTGAGTTGATTTCTCTCCCTTTACACGAGTGTGCCCTTTTAGAGTCAGGCAGTGAACTCTTCGCTACTGTCCCATCTGCAGCGCTAGCTCGACTGTAAATTGGGGGAAGAAAGCATACCCCTTTACGGACGATAGACAGTAGTGCTTCTTCACTCCTAGCATACGGCAGAGGAGAAGCTCCGCTCTGTACAAAACGGATCTAGTCCTCAATGTCCAAGTACTTAGTAGTGAGGTAAAAGCTAGCTCTTTACCTCTAAGGGTGCCTCTCGCTAACATGCAACGAATGCAAGAGTTTTCAAATTTTTGAATGACTAACTGCATATAAATGCAACATGTCAATTGGATAGGGAATAGAATATATACAACAAAATAGAAAGGGCAGGCTCACAGACTGATTCCATGCCCTCCCTCACCCGCTCTTGACCCATGTTCACTATCACCCACCACCTCATCCACCTTCACCCTCACACTCATCCACCTTCACCCACCCACCATTGCCCCCTCACCAACACCTTCACTCACCCACACCTTCACTCATCCCCCTACCTCACCTACATTCACCAACCTTTAACCCCACTTAAACACACCCTCCCTCTTCCACCTTAATCCTCACCCTCCCTCACCCATGTTCACTCTACCTTACTGGCCTCAACCTTACCTACAAAGCCTCCTATACCCATATTAACCATCCCTCACCCACCTTCAACATCACCTTCCCACACCCTCCTTCACCCAACCTCCCTCACCCACCTTCTACCCTCATCATCCATATTAAAATTCACCTTCACCACCCTTACCTGCACACCAATACCCAGCCTCACCCTTGCCCACTCACCCATACCTGAACTGACCCACACTTTTTTCACCCACCTTCATCCTCACCCTCCCAGACACATTTACTCACCCTCCCTAATCCACCTTCAACACCACCTACCCACTCTCTTCATCATCCACCTTCCCTCAAAAACCTTCAACCTCCTTACCCACACCCACCATACATCCCTAAACCTCCCTCACCCACCTACCCACAACCTCCCTCACGTTCTTACCCACTTACACTTTTTCTTACCACACTTTCAACCCCAAACCACACCCTCCCTAAATTGTTCAGAACTTAACTCTCATTGGCCAAGTACCTAAATGAGTCACATAACTAAAAATGTTCTATTCTTTTTTCACCAAACACAAATACAAAAATAATCGTAAGGGTCAACCCTAACCCTAACTTTCAACGCTAACCCTAACTCTTCTCTGATTGGTTAGTACCCAAATGAGTCACATACCTAAATTTTCGTATTCCCCTATAACCCTGGGCCAAACAAAAATAGAAAAATAATCCTAAGTGTCAACCCTAACTTTCAACCCTAACTTTCAACCCTAACTTTCAACCCTAACTCTTCTCTGATTGGTTAGTACCCAAATGAGTCACATACCTAAATTTTCGTATTCCCCTATAACCCTGGGCCAAATAAAAATAGAAAAATAATCCTAACTTTCAACCCTAACTTTCAACCCTAACTTTCAACCCTAACTTTCAACCCTAACTTTCAACCCTAACTCTTCTCTGATTGGTTAGTACCCAAATGAGTCACATACCTAAATTTTCGTATTCCCCTATAACCCTAACCCTAACCCTAACCCTAACCCTAACCCTAACCCTAACCCTAACCCTAACTTTCAACCCTAACTTTCAACCCTAACTTTCAACCCTAACTTTCAACCCTAACTCTTCTCTGATTGGTTAGTACCCAAATGAGTCACATACCTAAATTTTCGTATTCCCCTATAACCCTAACCCTAACCCTAACCCTAACCCTAACCCTAATAGAAAAATAATCCTAAGTGTCAACCCTAACTTTCAACCCTAACTTTTAACCCTAACTTTCAACCCTAACTTTCAACCCTAACTTTCAACCCTAACTCTTCTCTGATTGGTTAGTACCCAAATGAGTCACATACCTAAATTTTCGTATTCCCCTATAACCCTGGGCCAAACAAAAATAGAAAAATAATCCTAAGTGTCAACCCTAACTTTCAACCCTAACTTTCAACCCTAACTTTCAACCCTAACTCTTCTCTGATTGGTTAGTACCCAAATGAGTCACATACCTAAATTTTCGTATTCCCCTATAACCCTGGGCCAAACAAAAATAGAAAAATAATCCTAAGTGTCAACCCTAACTTTCAACCCTAACTTTCAACCCTAACTTTCAACCCTAACTCTTCTCTGATTGGTTAGTACCCAAATGAGTCACATACTTAAATTTTCGTATTCCCCTATAACCCTGGGCCAAACAAAAATAGAAAAATAACCCTAACTTTCAACCCTAACTTTCAACCCTAACTTTCAACCCTAACTTTCAACCCTAACTTTCAACCCTAACTCTTCTCTGATTGGTTAGTACCCAAATGAGTCACATACCTAAATTTTCATATTCCCCTATAACCCTGGGCCAAACAAAAATAGAAAAATAATCCTAACTTTCAACCCTAACTTTCAACCCTAACTTTCAACCCTAACTTTCAACCCTAACTTTCAACCCTAACTCTTCTCTGATTGGTTAGTACCCAAATGAGTCACATACCTAAATTTTCGTATTCCCCTATAACCCTGGGCCAAACAAAAATAGAAAAATAATATTAAGTGTCAACCCTAACTTTCAACCCTAACTTTCAACCCTAACTTTCAACCCTAACTCTTCTCTGATTGGTTAGTACCCAAATGAGTCACATACCTAAATTTTCGTATTCCCCTATAACCCTGGGCCAAACAAAAATAGAAAAATAATCCTAAGTGTCAACCCTAACTTTCAACCCTAACTTTCAACCCTAACTTTCAACCCTAACTTTCAACCCTAACTCTTCTCTGATTGGTTAGTACCCAAATGAGTCACATACCTAAATTTTCGTATTCCCCTATAACCCTGGGCCAAACAAAAATAGAAAAATAGTCCTAAGTGTCAACCCTAACTTTCAACCCTAACTTTCAACCCTAACTTTCAACCCTAACTTTCAACCCTAACTCTTCTCTGATTGGTTAGTACCCAAATGAGTCACATACTTAAATTTTCGTATTCCCCTATAACCCTGGGCCAAACAAAAATAGAAAAATAATCCTAACTTTCAACCCTAACTTTCAACCCTAACTTTCAACCCTAACTTTTAACCCTAACTTTCAACCCTAACTTTCAACCCTAACTTTCAACCCTAACTCTTCTCTGATTGGTTAGTACCCAAATGAGTCACATACCTAAATTTTCGTATTCCCCTATAACCCTGGGCCAAACAAAAATAGAAAAATAATCCTAAGTGTCAACCCTAACTTTCAACCCTAACTTTCAACCCTAACTTTCAACCCTAACTTTCAACCCTAACTCTTCTCTGATTGGTTAGTACCCAAATGAGTCACATACCTAAATTTTCGTATTCTCCTATAACCCTGGGCCAAACAAAAATAGAAAAATAATCCTAAGTGTCAACCCTAACTTTCAACCCTAACTTTCAACCCTAACTTTCAACCCTAACTCTTCTCTGATTGGTTAGTACCCAAATGAGTCACATACCTAAATTTTCATATTCCCCTATAACCCTGGGCCAAACAAAAATAGAAAAATAATCCTAAGTGTCAACCCTAACTTTCAACCCTAACTTTCAACCCTAACTTTCAACCCTAACTCTTCTCTGATTGGTTAGTACCCAAATGAGTCACATACCTAAATTTTCATATTCCCCTATAACCCTGGGCCAAACAAAAATAGAAAAATAATCCTAAGTGTCAACCCTAACTTTCAACCCTAACTTTTAACCCTAACTTTCAACCCTAACTTTCAACCCTAACTTTCAACCCTAACTCTTCTCTGATTGGTTAGTACCCAAATGAGTCACATACCTAAATTTTCGTATTCCCCTATAACCCTAACCCTAACCCTAACCCTAACTCTTCTCTGATTGGTTAGTACCCAAATGAGTCACATACCTAAATTTTCGTATTCCCCTATAACCCTAACCCTAACCCTAACCCTAACCCTAACCCTAACTTTCAACCCTAACTTTCAACCCTAACTTTCAACCCTAACTCTTCTCTGATTGGTTAGTACCCAAATGAGTCACATACCTAAATTTTCGTATTCCCCTATAACCCTAACCCTAACCCTAACCCTAACCCTAACCCTAACTTTCAACCCTAACTTTCAACCCTAACTTTCAACCCTAACTTTCAACCCTAACTTTCAACCCTAACTCTTCTCTGATTGGTTAGTACCCAAATGAGTCACATACCTAAATTTTCGTATTCCCCTATAACCCTAACCCTAACCCTAACCCTAACCCTAACCCTAACTTTCAACCCTAACTTTCAACCCTAACTTTCAACCCTAACTTTCAACCCTAACTTTCAACCCTAACTTTCAACCCTAACTCTTCTCTGATTGGTTAGTACCCAAATGAGTCACATACCTAAATTTTCGTATTCCCCTATAACCCTAACCCTAACCCTAACCCTAACCCTAACCCTAATAGAAAAATAATCCTAAGTGTCAACCCTAACTTTCAACCCTAACTTTTAACCCTAACTTTCAACCCTAACTTTCAACCCTAACTTTCAACCCTAACTCTTCTCTGATTGGTTAGTACCCAAATGAGTCACATACCTAAATTTTCGTATTCCCCTATAACCCTGGGCCAAACAAAAATAGAAAAATAATCCTAAGTGTCAACCCTAACTTTCAACCCTAACTTTCAACCCTAACTTTCAACCCTAACTCTTCTCTGATTGGTTAGTACCCAAATGAGTCACATACCTAAATTTTCGTATTCCCCTATAACCCTGGGCCAAACAAAAATAGAAAAATAATCCTAAGTGTCAACCCTAACTTTCAACCCTAACTTTCAACCCTAACTCTTCTCTGATTGGTTAGTACCCAAATGAGTCACATACCTAAATTTTCGTATTCCCCTATAACCCTAACCCTAACCCTAACCCTAACCCTAACCCTAACCCTAACCCTAACTCTTCTCTGATTGGTTAGTACCCAAATGAGTCACATACCTAAATTTTCGTATTCCCCTATAACCCTAACCCTAACCCTAACCCTAACCCTAACTTTCAACCCTAACTTTCAACCCTAACTTTCAACCCTAACTCTTCTCTGATTGGTTAGTACCCAAATGAGTCACATACCTAAATTTTCGTATTCCCCTATAACCCTAACCCTAACCCTAACCCTAACCCTAACCCTAACTTTCAACCCTAACTTTCAACCCTAACTTTCAACCCTAACTTTCAACCCTAACTTTCAACCCTAACTCTTCTCTGATTGGTTAGTACCCAAATGAGTCACATACCTAAATTTTCGTATTCCCCTATAACCCTAACCCTAACCCTAACCCTAACCCTAACTTTCAACCCTAACTTTCAACCCTAACTTTCAACCCTAACTTTCAACCCTAACTTTCAACCCTAACTCTTCTCTGATTGGTTAGTACCCAAATGAGTCACATACCTAAATTTTCGTATTCCCCTATAACCCTAACCCTAACCCTAACCCTAACCCTAACCCTAACCCTAATAGAAAAATAATCCTAAGTGTCAACCCTAACTTTCAACCCTAACTTTTAACCCTAACTTTCAACCCTAACTTTCAACCCTAACTTTCAACCCTAACTCTTCTCTGATTGGTTAGTACCCAAATGAGTCACATACCTAAATTTTCGTATTCCCCTATAACCCTGGGCCAAACAAAAATAGAAAAATAATCCTAAGTGTCAACCCTAACTTTCAACCCTAACTTTCAACCCTAACTTTCAACCCTAACTTTCAACCCTAACTCTTCTCTGATTGGTTAGTACCCAAATGAGTCACATACCTAAATTTTCGTATTCCCCTATAACCCTGGGCCAAACAAAAATAGAAAAATAATCCTAAGTGTCAACCCTAACTTTCAACCCTAACTTTCAACCCTAACTTTCAACCCTAACTTTCAACCCTAACTCTTCTCTGATTGGTTAGTACCCAAATGAGTCACATACCTAAATTTTCGTATTCCCCTATAACCCTGGGCCAAACAAAAATAGAAAAATAATCCTAAGTGTCAACCCTAACTTTCAACCCTAACTTTCAACCCTAACTTTCAACCCTAACTCTTCTCTGATTGGTTAGTACCCAAATGAGTCACATACTTAAATTTTCGTATTCCCCTATAACCCTGGGCCAAACAAAAATAGAAAAATAACCCTAA
Source organism: Ascaphus truei (assembly GCF_040206685.1). NCBI lineage: Eukaryota > Metazoa > Chordata > Amphibia > Anura > Ascaphidae > Ascaphus > Ascaphus truei. The sequence goes on along the minus strand of NW_027454536.1, from coordinate 54,873 downwards.
CTTTCAACCCTAACTTTCAACCCTAACTTTCAACCCTAACTTTCAACCCTAACTTTCAACCCTAACTCTTCTCTGATTGGTTAGTACCCAAATGAGTCACATACCTAAATTTTCATATTCCCCTATAACCCTGGGCCAAACAAAAATAGAAAAATAATCCTAACTTTCAACCCTAACTTTCAACCCTAACTTTCAACCCTAACTTTCAACCCTAACTTTCAACCCTAACTCTTCTCTGATTGGTTAGTACCCAAATGAGTCACATACCTAAATTTTCGTATTCCCCTATAACCCTGGGCCAAACAAAAATAGAAAAATAATATTAAGTGTCAACCCTAACTTTCAACCCTAACTTTCAACCCTAACTTTCAACCCTAACTTTCTCTGATTGGTTAGTACCCAAATGAGTCACATACCTAAATTTTCGTATTCCCCTATAACCCTGGGCCAAACAAAAATAGAAAAATAATCCTAAGTGTCAACCCTAACTTTCAACCCTAACTTTCAACCCTAACTTTCAACCCTAACTTTCAACCCTAACTTTCAACCCTAACTCTTCTCTGATTGGTTAGTACCCAAATGAGTCACATACCTAAATTTTCGTATTCCCCTATAACCCTGGGCCAAACAAAAATAGAAAAATAGTCCTAAGTGTCAACCCTAACTTTCAACCCTAACTTTCAACCCTAACTTTCAACCCTAACTTTCAACCCTAACTCTTCTCTGATTGGTTAGTACCCAAATGAGTCACATACTTAAATTTTCGTATTCCCCTATAACCCTGGGCCAAACAAAAATAGAAAAATAATCCTAACTTTCAACCCTAACTTTCAACCCTAACTTTTAACCCTAACTTTCAACCCTAACTTTCAACCCTAACTTTCAACCCTAACTCTTCTCTGATTGGTTAGTACCCAAATGAGTCACATACCTAAATTTTCGTATTCCCCTATAACCCTGGGCCAAACAAAAATAGAAAAATAATCCTAAGTGTCAACCCTAACTTTCAACCCTAACTTTCAACCCTAACTTTCAACCCTAACTTTCAACCCTAACTCTTCTCTGATTGGTTAGTACCCAAATGAGTCACATACCTAAATTTTCGTATTCTCCTATAACCCTGGGCCAAACAAAAATAGAAAAATAATCCTAAGTGTCAACCCTAACTTTCAACCCTAACTTTCAACCCTAACTTTCAACCCTAACTCTTCTCTGATTGGTTAGTACCCAAATGAGTCACATACCTAAATTTTCATATTCCCCTATAACCCTGGGCCAAACAAAAATAGAAAAATAATCCTAAGTGTCAACCCTAACTTTCAACCCTAACTTTCAACCCTAACTTTCAACCCTAACTCTTCTCTGATTGGTTAGTACCCAAATGAGTCACATACCTAAATTTTCATATTCCCCTATAACCCTGGGCCAAACAAAAATAGAAAAATAATCCTAAGTGTCAACCCTAACTTTCAACCCTAACTTTTAACCCTAACTTTCAACCCTAACTTTCAACCCTAACTTTCAACCCTAACTCTTCTCTGATTGGTTAGTACCCAAATGAGTCACATACCTAAATTTTCGTATTCCCCTATAACCCTAACCCTAACCCTAACCCTAACCCTAACTCTTCTCTGATTGGTTAGTACCCAAATGAGTCACATACCTAAATTTTCGTATTCCCCTATAACCCTAACCCTAACCCTAACCCTAACACGTATTCCCCTATAACCCTGGGCCAAACAAAAAAAGAAAAATAATCCTAAGTGTCAACCCTAACTTTCAACCCTAACTTTCAACCCTAACTTTCAACCCTAACTCTTCTCTGATTGGTTAGTACCCAAATGAGTCACATACCTAAATTTTCGTATTCTCCTATAACCCTAACCCTAACCCTAACCCTAACCCTAACCCTAACCCTAATAGAAAAATAATCCTAAGTGTCAACCCTAACTTTCAACCCTAACTTTTAACCCTAACTTTCAACCCTAACTTTCAACCCTAACTTTCAACCCTAACTCTTCTCTGATTGGTTAGTACCCAAATGAGTCACATACCTAAATTTTCGTATTCCCCTATAACCCTGGGCCAAACAAAAATAGAAAAATAATCCTAAGTGTCAACCCTAACTTTCAACCCTAACTTTCAACCCTAACTTTCAACCCTAACTTTCAACCCTAACTCTTCTCTGATTGGTTAGTACCCAAATGAGTCACATACCTAAATTTTCGTATTCCCCTATAACCCTGGGCCAAACAAAAATAGAAAAATAATCCTAAGTGTCAACCCTAACTTTCAACCCTAACTTTCAACCCTAACTTTCAACCCTAACTTTCAACCCTAACTCTTCTCTGATTGGTTAGTACCCAAATGAGTCACATACCTAAATTTTCGTATTCCCCTATAACCCTGGGCCAAACAAAAATAGAAAAATAATCCTAAGTGTCAACCCTAACTTTCAACCCTAACTTTCAACCCTAACTTTCAACCCTAACTCTTCTCTGATTGGTTAGTACCCAAATGAGTCACATACTTAAATTTTCGTATTCCCCTATAACCCTGGGCCAAACAAAAATAGAAAAATAACCCTAACTTTCAACCCTAACTTTCAACCCTAACTTTCAACCCTAACTTTCAACCCTAACTTTCAACCCTAACTCTTCTCTGATTGGTTAGTACCCAAATGAGTCACATACCTAAATTTTCATATTCCCCTATAACCCTGGGCCAAACAAAAATAGAAAAATAATCCTAACTTTCAACCCTAACTTTCAACCCTAACTTTCAACCCTAACTTTCAACCCTAACTTTCAACCCTAACTCTTCTCTGATTGGTTAGTACCCAAATGAGTCACATACCTAAATTTTCGTATTCCCCTATAACCCTGGGCCAAACAAAAATAGAAAAATAATATTAAGTGTCAACCCTAACTTTCAACCCTAACTTTCAACCCTAACTTTCTCTGATTGGTTAGTACCCAAATGAGTCACATACCTAAATTTTCGTATTCCCCTATAACCCTGGGCCAAACAAAAATAGAAAAATAATCCTAAGTGTCAACCCTAACTTTCAACCCTAACTTTCAACCCTAACTTTCAACCCTAACTTTCAACCCTAACTTTCAACCCTAACTCTTCTCTGATTGGTTAGTACCCAAATGAGTCACATACCTAAATTTTCGTATTCCCCTATAACCCTGGGCCAAACAAAAATAGAAAAATAGTCCTAAGTGTCAACCCTAACTTTCAACCCTAACTTTCAACCCTAACTTTCAACCCTAACTTTCAACCCTAACTCTTCTCTGATTGGTTAGTACCCAAATGAGTCACATACTTAAATTTTCGTATTCCCCTATAACCCTGGGCCAAACAAAAATAGAAAAATAATCCTAACTTTCAACCCTAACTTTCAACCCTAACTTTCAACCCTAACTTTTAACCCTAACTTTCAACCCTAACTTTCAACCCTAACTTTCAACCCTAACTCTTCTCTGATTGGTTAGTACCCAAATGAGTCACATACCTAAATTTTCGTATTCCCCTATAACCCTGGGCCAAACAAAAATAGAAAAATAATCCTAAGTGTCAACCCTAACTTTCAACCCTAACTTTCAACCCTAACTTTCAACCCTAACTTTCAACCCTAACTCTTCTCTGATTGGTTAGTACCCAAATGAGTCACATACCTAAATTTTCGTATTCTCCTATAACCCTGGGCCAAACAAAAATAGAAAAATAATCCTAAGTGTCAACCCTAACTTTCAACCCTAACTTTCAACCCTAACTTTCAACCCTAACTCTTCTCTGATTGGTTAGTACCCAAATGAGTCACATACCTAAATTTTCATATTCCCCTATAACCCTGGGCCAAACAAAAATAGAAAAATAATCCTAAGTGTCAACCCTAACTTTCAACCCTAACTTTCAACCCTAACTTTCAACCCTAACTCTTCTCTGATTGGTTAGTACCCAAATGAGTCACATACCTAAATTTTCATATTCCCCTATAACCCTGGGCCAAACAAAAATAGAAAAATAATCCTAAGTGTCAACCCTAACTTTTAACCCTAACTTTCAACCCTAACTTTCAACCCTAACTTTCAACCCTAACTCTTCTCTGATTGGTTAGTACCCAAATGAGTCACATACCTAAATTTTCGTATTCCCCTATAACCCTAACCCTAACCCTAACCCTAACTCTTCTCTGATTGGTTAGTACCCAAATGAGTCACATACCTAAATTTTCGTATTCCCCTATAACCCTAACCCTAACCCTAACCCTAACTTTCAACCCTAACTTTCAACCCTAACTTTCAACCCTAACTCTTCTCTGATTGGTTAGTACCCAAATGAGTCACATACCTAAATTTTCGTATTCCCCTATAACCCTAACCCTAACCCTAACCCTAACCCTAACCCTAACTTTCAACCCTAACTTTCAACCCTAACTTTCAACCCTAACTTTCAACCCTAACTTTCAACCCTAACTCTTCTCTGATTGGTTAGTACCCAAATGAGTCACATACCTAAATTTTCGTATTCCCCTATAACCCTAACCCTAACCCTAACCCTAACCCTAACCCTAACTTTCAACCCTAACTTTCAACCCTAACTTTCAACCCTAACTTTCAACCCTAACTTTCAACCCTAACTTTCAACCCTAACTCTTCTCTGATTGGTTAGTACCCAAATGAGTCACATACCTAAATTTTCGTATTCCCCTATAACCCTAACCCTAACCCTAACCCTAACCCTAACCCTAATAGAAAAATAATCCTAAGTGTCAACCCTAACTTTCAACCCTAACTTTTAACCCTAACTTTCAACCCTAACTTTCAACCCTAACTTTCAACCCTAACTCTTCTCTGATTGGTTAGTACCCAAATGAGTCACATACCTAAATTTTCGTATTCCCCTATAACCCTGGGCCAAACAAAAATAGAAAAATAATCCTAAGTGTCAACCCTAACTTTCAACCCTAACTTTCAACCCTAACTTTCAACCCTAACTCTTCTCTGATTGGTTAGTACCCAAATGAGTCACATACCTAAATTTTCGTATTCCCCTATAACCCTGGGCCAAACAAAAATAGAAAAATAATCCTAAGTGTCAACCCTAACTTTCAACCCTAACTTTCAACCCTAACTCTTCTCTGATTGGTTAGTACCCAAATGAGTCACATACCTAAATTTTCGTATTCCCCTATAACCCTAACCCTAACCCTAACCCTAACCCTAACCCTAACCCTAACCCTAACTCTTCTCTGATTGGTTAGTACCCAAATGAGTCACATACCTAAATTTTCGTATTCCCCTATAACCCTAACCCTAACCCTAACCCTAACCCTAACTTTCAACCCTAACTTTCAACCCTAACTTTCAACCCTAACTCTTCTCTGATTGGTTAGTACCCAAATGAGTCACATACCTAAATTTTCGTATTCCCCTATAACCCTAACCCTAACCCTAACCCTAACCCTAACCCTAACTTTCAACCCTAACTTTCAACCCTAACTTTCAACCCTAACTTTCAACCCTAACTTTCAACCCTAACTCTTCTCTGATTGGTTAGTACCCAAATGAGTCACATACCTAAATTTTCGTATTCCCCTATAACCCTAACCCTAACCCTAACCCTAACCCTAACTTTCAACCCTAACTTTCAACCCTAACTTTCAACCCTAACTTTCAACCCTAACTTTCAACCCTAACTCTTCTCTGATTGGTTAGTACCCAAATGAGTCACATACCTAAATTTTCGTATTCCCCTATAACCCTAACCCTAACCCTAACCCTAACCCTAACCCTAACCCTAATAGAAAAATAATCCTAAGTGTCAACCCTAACTTTCAACCCTAACTTTTAACCCTAACTTTCAACCCTAACTTTCAACCCTAACTTTCAACCCTAACTCTTTTCTGATTGGTTAGTACCCAAATGAGTCACATACCTAAATTTTCGTATTCCCCTATAACCCTGGGCCAAACAAAAATAGAAAAATAATCCTAAGTGTCAACCCTAACTTTCAACCCTAACTTTCAACCCTAACTTTCAACCCTAACTTTCAACCCTAACTCTTCTCTGATTGGTTAGTACCCAAATGAGTCACATACCTAAATTTTCGTATTCCCCTATAACCCTGGGCCAAACAAAAATAGAAAAATAATCCTAAGTGTCAACCCTAACTTTCAACCCTAACTTTCAACCCTAACTTTCAACCCTAACTCTTCTCTGATTGGTTAGTACCCAAATGAGTCACATACTTAAATTTTCGTATTCCCCTATAACCCTGGGCCAAACAAAAATAGAAAAATAACCCTAACTTTCAACCCTAACTTTCAACCCTAACTTTCAACCCTAACTTTCAACCCTAACTTTCAACCCTAACTCTTCTCTGATTGGTTAGTACCCAAATGAGTCACATACCTAAATTTTCATATTCCCCTATAACCCTGGGCCAAACAAAAATAGAAAAATAATCCTAACTTTCAACCCTAACTTTCAACCCTAACTTTCAACCCTAACTTTCAACCCTAACTCTTCTCTGATTGGTTAGTACCCAAATGAGTCACATACCTAAATTTTCGTATTCCCCTATAACCCTGGGCCAAACAAAAATAGAAAAATAATATTAAGTGTCAACCCTAACTTTCAACCCTAACTTTCAACCCTAACTTTCAACCCTAACTTTCTCTGATTGGTTAGTACCCAAATGAGTCACATACCTAAATTTTCGTATTCCCCTATAACCCTGGGCCAAACAAAAATAGAAAAATAATCCTAAGTGTCAACCCTAACTTTCAACCCTAACTTTCAACCCTAACTTTCAACCCTAACTTTCAACCCTAACTTTCAACCCTAACTCTTCTCTGATTGGTTAGTACCCAAATGAGTCACATACCTAAATTTTCGTATTCCCCTATAACCCTGGGCCAAACAAAAATAGAAAAATAGTCCTAAGTGTCAACCCTAACTTTCAACCCTAACTTTCAACCCTAACTTTCAACCCTAACTTTCAACCCTAACTCTTCTCTGATTGGTTAGTACCCAAATGAGTCACATACTTAAATTTTCGTATTCCCCTATAACCCTGGGCCAAACAAAAATAGAAAAATAATCCTAACTTTCAACCCTAACTTTCAACCCTAACTTTTAACCCTAACTTTCAACCCTAACTTTCAACCCTAACTTTCAACCCTAACTCTTCTCTGATTGGTTAGTACCCAAATGAGTCACATACCTAAATTTTCGTATTCCCCTATAACCCTGGGCCAAACAAAAATAGAAAAATAATCCTAAGTGTCAACCCTAACTTTCAACCCTAACTTTCAACCCTAACTTTCAACCCTAACTTTCAACCCTAACTCTTCTCTGATTGGTTAGTACCCAAATGAGTCACATACCTAAATTTTCGTATTCTCCTATAACCCTGGGCCAAACAAAAATAGAAAAATAATCCTAAGTGTCAACCCTAACTTTCAACCCTAACTTTCAACCCTAACTTTCAACCCTAACTCTTCTCTGATTGGTTAGTACCCAAATGAGTCACATACCTAAATTTTCATATTCCCCTATAACCCTGGGCCAAACAAAAATAGAAAAATAATCCTAAGTGTCAACCCTAACTTTCAACCCTAACTTTCAACCCTAACTTTCAACCCTAACTCTTCTCTGATTGGTTAGTACCCAAATGAGTCACATACCTAAATTTTCATATTCCCCTATAACCCTGGGCCAAACAAAAATAGAAAAATAATCCTAAGTGTCAACCCTAACTTTCAACCCTAACTTTTAACCCTAACTTTCAACCCTAACTTTCAACCCTAACTTTCAACCCTAACTCTTCTCTGATTGGTTAGTACCCAAATGAGTCACATACCTAAATTTTCGTATTCCCCTATAACCCTAACCCTAACCCTAACCCTAACCCTAACTCTTCTCTGATTGGTTAGTACCCAAATGAGTCACATACCTAAATTTTCGTATTCCCCTATAACCCTAACCCTAACCCTAACCCTAACACGTATTCCCCTATAACCCTGGGCCAAACAAAAAAAGAAAAATAATCCTAAGTGTCAACCCTAACTTTCAACCCTAACTTTCAACCCTAACTTTCAACCCTAACTCTTCTCTGATTGGTTAGTACCCAAATGAGTCACATACCTAAATTTTCGTATTCTCCTATAACCCTAACCCTAACCCTAACCCTAACCCTAACCCTAATAGAAAAATAATCCTAAGTGTCAACCCTAACTTTCAACCCTAACTTTTAACCCTAACTTTCAACCCTAACTTTCAACCCTAACTTTCAACCCTAACTCTTCTCTGATTGGTTAGTACCCAAATGAGTCACATACCTAAATTTTCGTATTCCCCTATAACCCTGGGCCAAACAAAAATAGAAAAATAATCCTAAGTGTCAACCCTAACTTTCAACCCTAACTTTCAACCCTAACTTTCAACCCTAACTTTCAACCCTAACTCTTCTCTGATTGGTTAGTACCCAAATGAGTCACATACCTAAATTTTCGTATTCCCCTATAACCCTGGGCCAAACAAAAATAGAAAAATAATCCTAAGTGTCAACCCTAACTTTCAACCCTAACTTTCAACCCTAACTTTCAACCCTAACTTTCAACCCTAACTCTTCTCTGATTGGTTAGTACCCAAATGAGTCACATACCTAAATTTTCGTATTCCCCTATAACCCTGGGCCAAACAAAAATAGAAAAATAATCCTAAGTGTCAACCCTAACTTTCAACCCTAACTTTCAACCCTAACTTTCAACCCTAACTCTTCTCTGATTGGTTAGTACCCAAATGAGTCACATACTTAAATTTTCGTATTCCCCTATAACCCTGGGCCAAACAAAAATAGAAAAATAACCCTAACTTTCAACCCTAACTTTCAACCCTAACTTTCAACCCTAACTTTCAACCCTAACTTTCAACCCTAACTCTTCTCTGATTGGTTAGTACCCAAATGAGTCACATACCTAAATTTTCATATTCCCCTATAACCCTGGGCCAAACAAAAATAGAAAAATAATCCTAACTTTCAACCCTAACTTTCAACCCTAACTTTCAACCCTAACTTTCAACCCTAACTTTCAACCCTAACTCTTCTCTGATTGGTTAGTACCCAAATGAGTCACATACCTAAATTTTCGTATTCCCCTATAACCCTGGGCCAAACAAAAATAGAAAAATAATATTAAGTGTCAACCCTAACTTTCAACCCTAACTTTCAACCCTAACTTTCTCTGATTGGTTAGTACCCAAATGAGTCACATACCTAAATTTTCGTATTCCCCTATAACCCTGGGCCAAACAAAAATAGAAAAATAATCCTAAGTGTCAACCCTAACTTTCAACCCTAACTTTCAACCCTAACTTTCAACCCTAACTTTCAACCCTAACTTTCAACCCTAACTCTTCTCTGATTGGTTAGTACCCAAATGAGTCACATACCTAAATTTTCGTATTCCCCTATAACCCTGGGCCAAACAAAAATAGAAAAATAGTCCTAAGTGTCAACCCTAACTTTCAACCCTAACTTTCAACCCTAACTTTCAACCCTAACTTTCAACCCTAACTCTTCTCTGATTGGTTAGTACCCAAATGAGTCACATACTTAAATTTTCGTATTCCCCTATAACCCTGGGCCAAACAAAAATAGAAAAAAAATCCTAACTTTCAACCCTAACTTTCAACCCTAACTTTCAACCCTAACTTTTAACCCTAACTTTCAACCCTAACTTTCAACCCTAACTTTCAACCCTAACTCTTCTCTGATTGGTTAGTACCCAAATGAGTCACATACCTAAATTTTCGTATTCCCCTATAACCCTGGGCCAAACAAAAATAGAAAAATAATCCTAAGTGTCAACCCTAACTTTCAACCCTAACTTTCAACCCTAACTTTCAACCCTAACTTTCAACCCTAACTCTTCTCTGATTGGTTAGTACCCAAATGAGTCACATACCTAAATTTTCGTATTCTCCTATAACCCTGGGCCAAACAAAAATAGAAAAATAATCCTAAGTGTCAACCCTAACTTTCAACCCTAACTTTCAACCCTAACTTTCAACCCTAACTCTTCTCTGATTGGTTAGTACCCAAATGAGTCACATACCTAAATTTTCATATTCCCCTATAACCCTGGGCCAAACAAAAATAGAAAAATAATCCTAAGTGTCAACCCTAACTTTCAACCCTAACTTTCAACCCTAACTTTCAACCCTAACTCTTCTCTGATTGGTTAGTACCCAAATGAGTCACATACCTAAATTTTCATATTCCCCTATAACCCTGGGCCAAACAAAAATAGAAAAATAATCCTAACTTTCAACCCTAACTTTCAACCCTAACTTTCAACCCTAACTTTTAACCCTAACTTTCAACCCTAACTTTCAACCCTAACTTTCAACCCTAACTCTTCTCTGATTGGTTAGTACCCAAATGAGTCACATACCTAAATTTTCGTATTCCCCTATAACCCTAACCCTAACCCTAACCCTAACCCTAACTCTTCTCTGATTGGTTAGTACCCAAATGAGTCACATACCTAAATTTTCGTATTCCCCTATAACCCTAACCCTAACCCTAACCCTAACACGTATTCCCCTATAACCCTGGGCCAAACAAAAAAAGAAAAATAATCCTAAGTGTCAACCCTAACTTTCAACCCTAACTTTCAACCCTAACTTTCAACCCTAACTCTTCTCTGATTGGTTAGTACCCAAATGAGTCACATACTTAAATTTTCGTATTCCCCTATAACCCTGGGCCAAACAAAAATAGAAAAATAACCCTAACTTTCAACCCTAACTTTCAACCCTAACTTTCAACCCTAACTTTCAACCCTAACTTTCAACCCTAACTCTTCTCTGATTGGTTAGTACCCAAATGAGTCACATACCTAAATTTTCATATTCCCCTATAACCCTGGGCCAAACAAAAATAGAAAAATAATCCTAACTTTCAACCCTAACTTTCAACCCTAACTTTCAACCCTAACTTTCAACCCTAACTTTCAACCCTAACTCTTCTCTGATTGGTTAGTACCCAAATGAGTCACATACCTAAATTTTCGTATTCCCCTATAACCCTGGGCCAAACAAAAATAGAAAAATAATATTAAGTGTCAACCCTAACTTTCAACCCTAACTTTCAACCCTAACTTTCAACCCTAACTTTCTCTGATTGGTTAGTACCCAAATGAGTCACATACCTAAATTTTCGTATTCCCCTATAACCCTGGGCCAAACAAAAATAGAAAAATAATCCTAAGTGTCAACCCTAACTTTCAACCCTAACTTTCAACCCTAACTTTCAACCCTAACTTTCAACCCTAACTTTCAACCCTAACTTTCAACCCTAACTCTTCTCTGATTGGTTAGTACCCAAATGAGTCACATACCTAAATTTTCGTATTCCCCTATAACCCTGGGCCAAACAAAAATAGAAAAATAGTCCTAAGTGTCAACCCTAACTTTCAACCCTAACTTTCAACCCTAACTTTCAACCCTAACTTTCAACCCTAACTCTTCTCTGATTGGTTAGTACCCAAATGAGTCACATACTTAAATTTTCGTATTCCCCTATAACCCTGGGCCAAACAAAAATAGAAAAATAATCCTAACTTTCAACCCTAACTTTCAACCCTAACTTTCAACCCTAACTTTTAACCCTAACTTTCAACCCTAACTTTCAACCCTAACTTTCAACCCTAACTCTTCTCTGATTGGTTAGTACCCAAATGAGTCACATACCTAAATTTTCGTATTCCCCTATAACCCTGGGCCAAACAAAAATAGAAAAATAATCCTAAGTGTCAACCCTAACTTTCAACCCTAACTTTCAACCCTAACTTTCAACCCTAACTTTCAACCCTAACTCTTCTCTGATTGGTTAGTACCCAAATGAGTCACATACCTAAATTTTCGTATTCTCCTATAACCCTGGGCCAAACAAAAATAGAAAAATAATCCTAAGTGTCAACCCTAACTTTCAACCCTAACTTTCAACCCTAACTTTCAACCCTAACTCTTCTCTGATTGGTTAGTACCCAAATGAGTCACATACCTAAATTTTCATATTCCCCTATAACCCTGGGCCAAACAAAAATAGAAAAATAATCCTAAGTGTCAACCCTAACTTTCAACCCTAACTTTCAACCCTAACTTTCAACCCTAACTCTTCTCTGATTGGTTAGTACCCAAATGAGTCACATACCTAAATTTTCATATTCCCCTATAACCCTGGGCCAAACAAAAATAGAAAAATAATCCTAACTTTCAACCCTAACTTTCAACCCTAACTTTTAACCCTAACTTTCAACCCTAACTTTCAACCCTAACTCTTCTCTGATTGGTTAGTACCCAAATGAGTCACATACCTAAATTTTCGTATTCCCCTATAACCCTAACCCTAACCCTAACCCTAACCCTAACTCTTCTCTGATTGGTTAGTACCCAAATGAGTCACATACCTAAATTTTCGTATTCCCCTATAACCCTAACCCTAACCCTAACACGTATTCCCCTATAACCCTGGGCCAAACAAAAAAAGAAAAATAATCCTAAGTGTCAACCCTAACTTTCAACCCTAACTTTCAACCCTAACTTTCAACCCTAACTCTTCTCTGATTGGTTAGTACCCAAATGAGTCACATACCTAAATTTTCGTATTCTCCTATAACCCTAACCCTAACCCTAACCCTAACCCTAACCCTAACCCTAATAGAAAAATAATCCTAAGTGTCAACCCTAACTTTCAACCCTAACTTTTAACCCTAACTTTCAACCCTAACTTTCAACCCTAACTTTCAACCCTAACTCTTCTCTGATTGGTTAGTACCCAAATGAGTCACATACCTAAATTTTCGTATTCCCCTATAACCCTGGGCCAAACAAAAATAGAAAAATAATCCTAAGTGTCAACCCTAACTTTCAACCCTAACTTTCAACCCTAACTTTCAACCCTAACTCTTCTCTGATTGGTTAGTACCCAAATGAGTCACATACCTAAATTTTCGTATTCCCCTATAACCCTGGGCCAAACAAAAATAGAAAAATAATCCTAAGTGTCAACCCTAACTTTCAACCCTAACTTTCAACCCTAACTTTCAACCCTAACTTTCAACCCTAACTCTTCTCTGATTGGTTAGTACCCAAATGAGTCACATACCTAAATTTTCGTATTCCCCTATAACCCTAACCCTAACCCTAACCCTAACCCTAATACGCGGGGCCAAACAAAAATAGAAAAATAATCCTAAGTGTCAACCCTAACTTTCAACCCTAACTTTCAACCCTAACTTTCAACCCTAACTTTCAACCCTAACTCTTCTCTGATTGGTTAGTACCCAAATGAGTCACATACCTAAATTTTCGTATTCCCCTATAACCCTGGGCCAAACAAAAATAGAAAAATAATCCTAAGTGTCAACCCTAACTTTCAACCCTAACTTTCAACCCTAACTTTCAACCCTAACTTTCAACCCTAACTCTTCTCTGATTGGTTAGTACCCAAATGAGTCACATACCTAAATTTTCGTATTCCCCTATAACCCTGGGCCAAACAAAAATAGAAAAATAATCCTAACTTTGAACCCTAACTTTCAACCCTAACTTTCAACCCTAACTTTCAACCCTAACTTTTCTCTGATTGGTTAGTACCCAAATGAGTCACATACCTAAATTTTCGTATTCCCCTATAACCCTGGGCCAAACAAAAATAGAAAAATAATCCTAAGTGTCAACCCTAACTTTCAACCCTAACTTTCAACCCTAACTTTCAACCCTAACTCTTCTCTGATTGGTTAGTACCCAAATGAGTCACATACCTAAATTTTCGTATTCCCCTATAACCCTGGGCCAAACAAAAATAGAAAAATATTCCTAAGTGTCAACCCTAACTTTCAACCCTAACTTTCAACCCTAACTCTTCTCTGATTGGTTAGTACCCAAATGAGTCACATACCTAAATTTTCGTATTCCCCTATAACCCTAACCCTAACCCTAACCCTAACCCTAACCCTAACTTTCAACCCTAACTCTTCTCTGATTGGTTAGTACCCAAATGAGTCACATACACTGGCGACACACTTTATTCGAGCTCGGCTAGTCCCACGAATTCGGGTATACCCGGGTGTATTGAGGTTTGTGACTGTTTTCTGCCCGAGTGCATTGAGGTATTTTCCAGGCAGGGATTGAAGCATTTTATTCCCGCTGGCTGCAATACTGCACAGTATATATATATATACTGCATTACAATTCATGAATTTATGCCATCTGGTAGACACGCTAAGCATTGCAGCCTATTAAATCCTAATCATTATCATTTAACAGATCAGCCGCCCGTCAGCCAGGCATGAACCCAGGCTGGGAAGGCAAAAGCAACGGGGCTTGTCAGAGGTGAGGAGCGGTGCATTCCAGGTATCTGCCAGGTACATACTGGGCATTTGCTCGAATAAAGTGTGTCGGTGCAGTACCTAAATTTTCGTATTCCCCTATAACCCTGGGCCAAACAAAAATAGAAAAATAATCCTAAGTGTCAACCCTAACTTTCAACCCTAACTTTCAACCCTAACTTTCAACCCTAACTTTCAACCCTAACTCTTCTCTGATTGGTTAGTACCCAAATGAGTCACATACCTAAATTTTCGTATTCCCCTATAACCCTGGGCCAAACAAAAATAGAAAAATAATCCTAAGTGTCAACCCTAACTTTCAACCCTAACTTTCAACCCTAACTTTCAACCCTAACTTTCAACCCTAACTTTCAACCCTAACTCTTCTCTGATTGGTTAGTACCCAAATGAGTCACATACCTAAATTTTCGTATTCCCCTATAACCCTGGGCCAAACAAAAATAGAAAAATAATCCTAAATGTCAACCCTAACTTTCAACCCTAACTTTCAACCCTAACTTTCAACCCTAACTCTTCTCTGATTGGTTAGTACCCAAATGAGTCACATACCTAAATTTTCGTATTCCCCTATAACCCTAACCCTAACCCTAACCCTAACCCTAACCCTAACCCTAACCCTAACCCTAACTTTCAACCCTAACTTTCAACCCTAACTTTCAACCCTAACTCTTCTCTGATTGGTTAGTACCCAAATGAGTCACATACCTAAATTTTCGTATTCCCCTATACCCTGGGCCAAACAAAAATAGAAAAATAATCCTAACTTTCAACCCTAACTTTCAACCCTAACTTTCAACCCTAACTTTCAACCCTAACTTTCAACCCTAACTCTTCTCTGATTGGTTAGTACCCAAATGAGTCACATACCTAAATTTTCGTATTCCCCTATAACCCTAACCCTAACCCTAACCCTAAATTTTCGTATTCCCCTATAACCCTAACCCTAACCCTAACCCTAACCCTAACCCTAACAATCCTAAGTGTCAACCCTAACTTTCAACCCTAACTTTCAACCCTAACTTTCAACCCTAACTTTCAACCCTAACTCTTCTCTGATTAGTTAGTACCCAAATGAGTCACATACCTAAATTTTCGTATTCCCCTATAACCCTGGGCCAAACAAAAATAGAAAAATAATCCTAAGTGTCAACCCTAACTTTCAACCCTAACTTTCAACCCTAACTTTCAACCCTAACTTTCAACCCTAACTTTCAACCCTAACTCTTCTCTGATTGGTTAGTACCCAAATGAGTCACATACCTAAATTTTCGTATTCCCCTATAACCCTGGGCCAAACAAAAATAGAAAAATAATCCTAAGTGTCAACCCTAACTTTCAACCCTTACTTTCAACCCTAACTTTCAACCCTAACTTTCAACCCTAACTCTTCTCTGATTGGTTAGTACCCAAATGAGTCACATACCTAAATTTTCGTATTCCCCTATAACCCTGGGCCAAACAAAAATAGAAAAATAATCCTAACTTTCAACCCTAACTTTCAACCCTAACTTTCAACCCTAACTTTCAACCCTAACTTTCAACCCTAACTCTTCTCTGATTGGTTAGTACCCAAATGAGTCACATACCTAAATTTTCGTATTCCCCTATAACCCTGGGCCAAACAAAAATAGAAAAATAATCCTAACTTTCAACCCTAACTTTCAACCCTAACTTTCAACCCTAACTTTCAACCCTAACTCTTCTCTGATTGGTTAGTACCCAAATGAGTCACATACCTTAATTTTCGTATTCCCCTATAACCCTGGGCCAAACAAAAATAGAAAAATAATCCTAATTGTCAACCCTAACTTTCAACCCTAACTTTCAACCCTAACTTTCAACCCTAACTCTTCTCTGATTGGTTAGTACCCAAATGAGTCACATACCTAAATTTTCGTATTCCCCTATAACCCTGGGCCAAACAAAAATAGAAAAATAATCCTAACTTTCAACCCTAACTTTCAACCCTAACTTTCAACCCTAACTTTCAACCCTAACTCTTCTCTGATTGGTTAGTACCCAAATGAGTCACATACCTAAATTTTCGTATTCCCCTATAACCCTGGGCCAAACAAAAATAGAAAAATAATCCTAAGTGTCAACCCTAACTTTCAACCCTAACTTTCAACCCTAACTTTCAACCCTAACTCTTCTCTGATTGGTTAGTACCCAAATGAGTCACATACCTAAATTTTCGTATTCCCCTATAACCCTGGGCCAAACAAAAATAGAAAAATAATCCTAACTGTCAACCCTAACTTTCAACCCTAACTTTCAACCCTAACTTTCAACCCTAACTCTTCTCTGATTGGTTAGTACCCAAATGAGTCACATACCTAAATTTTCGTATTCCCCTATAACCCTGGGCCAAACAAAAATAGAAAAATAATCCTAAGTGTCAACCCTAACTTTCAACCCTAACTTTCAACCCTAACTTTCAACCCTAACTTTCAACCCTAACTTTCAACCCTAACTCTTCTCTGATTGGTTAGTACCCAAATGAGTCACATACCTAAATTTTCGTATTCCCCTATAACCCTGGGCCAAACAAAAATAGAAAAATAATCCTAAGTGTCAACCCTAACTTTCAACCCTAACTTTCAACCCTAACTTTCAACCCTAACTTTCAACCCTAACTTTCAACCCTAACTCTTGTCTGATTGGTTAGTACCCAAATGAGTCACATACCTAAATTTTCGTATTCCCCTATAACCCTAACCCTAACCCTAACCCTAACCCTAACTTTCAACCCTAACTTTCAACCCTAACTCTTCTCTGATTGGTTAGTACCCAAATGAGTCACATACCTAAATTTTTGTATTCCCCTATAACCCTGGGCCAAACAAAAATAGAAAAATAATCCTAAGTGTCAACCCTAACTTTCAACCCTAACTTTCAACCCTAACTTTCAACCCTAACTCTTCTCTGATTGGTTAGTACCCAAATGAGTCAAATACCTAAATTTTCGTATTCCCCTATAACCCTGGGCCAAACAAAAATAGAAAAATAATCCTAAGTGTCAACCCTAACGTTCAACCCTAACTTTCAACCCTAACTTTCAACCCTAACTCTTCTCTGATTGGTTAGTACCCAAATGAGTCACATACCTAAATTTTCGTATTCCCCTATAACCCTGGGCCAAACAAAAATAGAAAAATAATCCTAAGTGTCAACCCTAACTTTCAACCCTAACTTTCAACCCTAACTTTCAACCCTAACTTTCAACCCTAACTTTCAACCCTAACTCTTCTCTGATTGGTAAGTACCCAAATGAGTCACATACCTAAATTTTCGTATTCCCCTATAACCCTAACCCTAACCCTAACCCTAACCCTAACCCAAATGAGTCACATCCCTAAATTTTCGTATTCCCCTATAACCCTGGGCCAAACAAAAATAGAAAAATAATCCTAAGTGTCAACCCTAACTTTCAACCCTAACTTTCAACCCTAACTCTTCTCTGATTGGTTAGTACCCAAATGAGTCACATACCTAAATTTTCGTATTCCCCTATAACCCTGGGCCAAACAAAAATAGAAAAATAATCCTAAGTGTAAACCCTAACTTTCAACCCTAACTTTCAACCCTAACTTTCAACCCTAACTCTTCTCTGATTGGTTAGTACCCAAATGAGTCACATACCTAAATTTTCGTATTCCCCTATAACCCTGGGCCAAACAAAAATAGAAAAATAATCCTAAGTTTCAACCCTAACTTTCAACCCTAACTTTCAACCCTAACTCTTCTCTGATTGGTTAGTACCCAAATGAGTCACATACCTAAATTTTCGTATTCCCCTATAACCCTGGGCCAAACAAAAATAGAAAAATAATCCTAAGTGTCAACCCTAACTTTCAACCCTAACTTTCAACCCTAACTTTCAACCCTAACTCTTCTCTGATTGGTTAGTACCCAAATGAGTCACATACCTAAATTTTCGTATTCCCCTATAACCCTGGGCCAAACAAAAATAGAAAAATAATCCTAAGTGTCAACCCTAACTTTCAACCCTAACTTTCAACCCTAACTTTCAACCCTAACTCTTCTCTGATTGGTTAGTACCCAAATGAGTCACATACCTAAATTTTCGTATTCCCCTATAACCCTAACCCTAACCCTAACCCTAACCCTAATAACCCTAACCCTAACCCTAACCCTAACCCTAACCCTAACCCTAACTTTCAACCCTAACTCTTCTCTGATTGGTTAGTACCCAAATGAGTCACATACCTAAATTTTCATATTCCCCTATAACCCTGGGCCACACAAAAATAGAAAAATAATCCTAAGTGTCAACCCTAACTTTCAACCCTAACTTTCAACCCTAACTCTTCTCTGATTGGTTAGTACCCAAATGAGTCACATACCTAAATTTTCGTATTCCCCTATAACCCTGGGCCAAACAAAAATAGAAAAATAATCCTAAGTGTCAACCTTAACTTTCAACCCTAACTTTCAACCCTAACTTTCAACCCTAACTCTTCTCTGATTGGTTAGTACCCAAATGAGTCACATACCTAAATTTTCGTATTCCCCTATAACCCTAACCCTAACCCTAACCCTAACCCTAACCCAACCCTAACTTTCAACCCTAACTTTCAACCCTAACTCTTCTCTGATTGGTTAGTACCCAAATGAGTCACATACCTAAATTTTCGTATTCCCCTATAACCCTGGGCCAAACAAAAATAGAAAAATAATCCTAAATGTCAACCCTAACTTTCAACCCTAACTTTCAACCCTAACTTTCAACCCTAACTTTCAACCCTAACTCTTCTCTGATTGGTTAGTACCCAAATGAGTCACATACCTAAATTTTCGTATTCCCCTATAACCCTGGGCCAAACAAAAATAGAAAAATAATCCTAAGTGTCAACCCTAACTTTCAACCCTAACTTTCAACCCTAACTTTCAACCCTAACTTTCAACCCTAACTTTCAACCCTAACTCTTCTCTGATTGGTTAGTACCCAAATGAGTCACATACCTAAATTTTCGTATTCCCCTATAACCCTAACCCTAACCCTAACCCTAACCCTAAATTTTCGAATTCCCCTATAACCCTGGGCCAAACAAAAATAGAAAAATAATCCTAAGTGTCAACCCTAACTTTCAACCCTAACTTTCAACCCTAACTTTCAACCCTAACTCTTCTCTGATTGGTTAGTACCCAAATGAGTCACATACCTAAATTTTCGTATTCCCCTATAACCCTAACCCTAACCCTATTCCCCTATAACCCTAACCCTAACCCTAACCCTAACTTTGAACCCTAACCCTAACTTTGAACCCTAACCCTAACTCTTCTCTGATTGGTTAGTACCCAAATGAGTCACATACCTAAATTTTCGTATTCCCCTATAACCCTAACCCTAACCCTAACCCTAACCCTAACCCTAACCCTAAATTTTCGTATTCCCCTATAACCCTGGGCCAAACAAAAATAGAAAAATAATCCTAACTTTCAACCCTAACTTTCAACCCTAACTTTCAACCCTAACTTTCAACCCTAACTCTTCTCTGATTGGTTAGTACCCAAATGAGTCACATACCTAAATTTTCGTATTCCCCTATAACCCTGGGCCAAACAAAAATAGAAAAATAATCCTAAGTGTCAACCCTAACTTTCAACCCTAACTTTCAACCCTAACTCTTCTCTGATTGGTTAGTACCCAAATGAGTCACATACCTAAATTTTCGTATTCCCCTAAAACCCTGGGCCAAACAAAAATAGAAAAATAATCCTAACTTTCAACCCTAACTTTCAACCCTAACTTTCAACCCTAACTTTCAACCCTAACTCTTCTCTGATTGGTTAGTACCCAAATGAGTCACATACCTAAATTTTCGTATTCCCCTATAACCCTGGGCAAAACAAAAATAGAAAAATAATCCTAAGTGTCAACCCTAACTTTCAACCCTAACTCTTCTCTGATTGGTTAGTACCCAAATGAGTCACATACCTAAATTTTCGTATTCCCCTAAAACCCTGAGCCAAACAAAAATAGAAAAATAATCCTAACTTTCAACCCTAACTTTCAACCCTAACTTTCAACCCTAACTTTCAACCCTAACTCTTCTCTGATTGGTTAGTACCCAAATGAGTCACATACCTAAATTTTCGTATTCCCCTATAACCCTGGGCAAAACAAAAATAGAAAAATAATCCTAAGTGTCAACCCTAACTTTCAACCCTAACTTTCAACCCTAACTTTCAACCCTAACTTTCAACCCTAACTCTTCTCTGATTGGTTAGTACCCAAATGAGTCACATACCTACATTTTCGTATTCCCCTATAACCCTGGGCCAAACAAAAATAGAAAAATAATCCTAAGTGTCAACCCTAACTTTCAACCCTAACTTTCAACCCTAACTTTCAACCCTAACTTTCAACCCTAACTCTTCTCTGATTGGTTAGTACCCAAATGAGTCACATACCTAAATTTTCGTATTCCCCTATAACCCTGGGCCAAACAAAAATAGAAAAATAATCCTAAATGTCAACCCTAACTTTCAACCCTAACTTTCAACCCTAACTTTCAACCCTAACTCTTCTCTGATTGGTTAGTACCCAAATGAGTCACATACCTAAATTTTCGTATTCCCCTATAACCCTAACCCTAACCCTAACCCTAACTTTCAACCCTAACTTTCAACCCTAACTCTTCTCTGATTGGTTAGTACCCAAATGAGTCACATACCTAAATTTTCGTATTCCCCTATAACCCTGGGCCAAACAAAAATAGAAAAATAATCCTAAGTGTCAACCCTAACTTTCAACCCTAACTTTCAACCCTAACTTTCAACCCTAACTCTTCTCTGATTGGTTAGTACCCAAATGAGTCACATACCTAAATTTTCGTATTCCCCTATAACCCTGGGCCAAACAAAAATAGAAAAATAATCCTAAGTGTCAACCCTAACTTTCAACCCTAACTTTCAACCCTAACTTTCAACCCTAACTCTTCTCTGATTGGTTAGTACCCAAATGAGTCACATACCTAAATTTTCGTATTCCCCTATAACCCTGGGCCAAACAAAAATAGAAAAATAATCCTAACTTTCAACCCTAACTTTCAACCCTAACTTTCAACCCTAACTTTCAACCCTAACTCTTCTCTGATTGGTTAGTACCCAAATGAGTCACATACCTAAATTTTCGTATTCCCCTATAACCCTGGGCCAAACAAAAATAGAAAAATAATCCTAAGTGTCAACCCTAACTTTCAACCCTAACTTTCAACCCTAACTTTCTACCCTAACTTTCAACCCTAACTCTTCTCTGATTGGTTAGTACCCAAATGAGTCACATACCTACATTTTCGTATTCCCCTATAACCCTGGGCCAAACAAAAATAGAAAAATAATCCTAAGTGTCAACCCTAACTTTCAACCCTAACTTTCAACCCTAACTTTCAACCCTAACTCTTCTCTGATTGGTTAGTACCCAAATGAGTCACATACCTAAATTTTCGTATTCCCCTATAACCCTAACCCTAACCCTAACCCTAACCCTAACCCTAACTTTCAACCCTAACTTTCAACCCTCACTTTCAACCCTAACTTTCAACCCTAACTCTTCTCTGATTGGTTAGTACCCAAATGAGTCACATACCTAAATTTTCGTATTCCCCTATAACCCTGGGCCAAACAAAAATAGAAAAATAATCCTAAGTGTCAACCCTAACTTTCAACCCTAACTTTCAACCCTAACTTTCAACCCTAACTTTCAACCCTAACTTTCAACCCTAACTCTTCTCTGATTGGTTAGTACCCAAATGAGTCACATACCTAAATTTTCGTATTCCCCTATAACCCTGGGCCAAACAAAAATAGAAAAATAATCCTAAGTGTCAACCCTAACTTTCAACCCTAACTTTCAACCCTAACTCTTCTCTGATTGGTTAGTACCCAAATGAGTCACATACCTAAATTTTCGTATTCCCCTATAACCCTGGGCCAAACAAAAATAGAAAAATAATCAAAAGTGTCAACCCTAACTTTCAACCCTAACTTTCAACCCTAACTTTCAACCCTAACTTTCAACCCTAACTTTCAACCCTAACTCTTCTCTGATTGGTTAGTACCCAAATGAGTCACATACCTAAATTTTCGTATTCCCCTATAACCCTGGGCCAAACAAAAATAGAAAAATAATCCTAAGTGTCAACCCTAACTTTCAACCCTAACTTTCAACCCTAACTTTCAACCCTAACTCTTCTCTGATTGGTTAGTACCCAAATGAGTCACATACCTAAATTTTCGTATTCCCCTATAACCCTGGGCCAAACAAAAATAGAAAAATAATCCTAAGTGTCAACCCTAACTTTCAACCCTAACTTTCAACCCTAACTCTTCTCTGATTGGTTAGTACCCAAATGAGTCACATACCTAAATTTTCGTATTCCCCTATAACCCTGGGCCAAACAAAAATAGAAAAATAATCCTAAGTGTCAACCCTAACTTTCAACCCTAACTTTCAACCCTAACTCTTCTCTGATTGGTTAGTACCCAAATGAGTCACATACCTAAATTTTCGTATTCCCCTATAACCCTGGGCCAAACAAAAATAGAAAAATAATCAAAAGTGTCAACCCTAACTTTCAACCCTAACTTTCAACCCTAACTTTCAACCCTAACTTTCAACCCTAACTTTCAACCCTAACTCTTCTCTGATTGGTTAGTACCCAAATGAGTCACATACCTAAATTTTCGTATTCCCCTATAACCCTGGGCCAAACAAAAATAGAAAAATAATCCTAAGTGTCAACCCTAACTTTCAACCCTAACTTTCAACCCTAACTTTCAACCCTAACTCTTCTCTGATTGGTTAGTACCCAAATGAGTCACATACCTAAATTTTCGTATTCCCCTATAACCCTGGGCCAAACAAAAATAGAAAAATAATCCTAAGTGTCAACCCTAACTTTCAACCCTAACTTTCAACCCTAACTCTTCTCTGATTGGTTAGTACCCAAATGAGTCACATACCTAAATTTTCGTATTCCCCTATAACCCTGGGCCAAACAAAAATAGAAAAATAATCCTAAGTGTCAACCCTAACTTTCAACCCTAACTTTCAACCCTAACTCTTCTCTGATTGGTTAGTACCCAAATGAGTCACATACCTAAATTTTCGTATTCCCCTATAACCCTGGGCCAAACAAAAATAGAAAAATAATCAAAAGTGTCAACCCTAACTTTCAACCCTAACTTTCAACCCTAACTTTCAACCCTAACTTTCAACCCTAACTTTCAACCCTAACTCTTCTCTGATTGGTTAGTACCCAAATGAGTCACATACCTAAATTTTCGTATTCCCCTATAACCCTGGGCCAAACAAAAATAGAAAAATAATCCTAAGTGTCAACCCTAACTTTCAACCCTAACTTTCAACCCTAACTTTCAACCCTAACTCTTCTCTGATTGGTTAGTACCCAAATGAGTCACATACCTAAATTTTCGTATTCCCCTATAACCCTGGGCCAAACAAAAATAGAAAAATAATCCTAAGTGTCAACCCTAACTTTCAACCCTAACTTTCAACCCTAACTCTTCTCTGATTGGTTAGTACCCAAATGAGTCACATACCTAAATTTTCGTATTCCCCTATAACCCTGGGCCAAACAAAAATAGAAAAATAATCCTAAGTGTCAACCCTAACTTTCAACCCTAACTTTCAACCCTAACTTTCAACCCTAACTTTCAACCCTAACTCTTCTCTGATTGGTTAGTACCCAAATGAGTCACATACCTAAATTTTCGTATTCCCCTATAACCCTGGGCCAAACAAAAATAGAAAAATAATCCTAAGTGTCAACCCTAACTTTCAACCCTAACTTTCAACCCTAACTTTCAACCCTAACTCTTCTCTGATTGGTTAGTACCCAAATGAGTCACATACCTAAATTTTCGTATTCCCCTATAACCCTGGGCCAAACAAAAATAGAAAAATAATCCTAAGTGTCAACCCTAACTTTCAACCCTAACTTTCAACCCTAACTTTCAACCCTAACTTTCAACCCTAACTTTCAACCCTAACTTTCAACCCTAACTCTTCTCTGATTGGTTAGTACCCAAATGAGTCACATACCTAAATTTTCGTATTCCCCTATAACCCTGGGCCAAACAAAAATAGAAAAATAATCCTAAGTGTCAACCCTAACTTTCAACCCTAACTTTCAACCCTAACTTTCAACCCTAACTTTCAACCCTAACTTTCAACACTAACTTTCAACACTAACTTTCAACCCTAACTCTTCTCTGATTGGTTAGTACCCAAATGAGTCACATACCTAAATTTTCGTATTCCCCTATAACCCTGGGCCAAACAAAAATAGAAAAATAATCCTAAGTGTCAACCCTAACTTTCAACCCTAACTTTCAACCCTAACTTTCAACCCTAACTTTCAACCCTAACTTTCAACCCTAACTCTTCTCTGATTGGTTAGTACCCAAATGAGTCACATACCTAAATTTTCGTATTCCCCTATAACCCTGGGCCAAACAAAAATAGAAAAATAATCCTAAGTGTCAACCCTAACTTTCAACCCTAACTTTCAACCCTAACTCTTCTCTGATTGGTTAGTACGCAAATGAGTCACATACCTAAATTTTCGTATTCCCCTATAACCCTGGGCCAAACAAAAATAGAAAAATAATCCTAAGTGTCAACCCTAACTTTCAACCCTAACTTTCAACCCTAACTTTCAACCCTAACTTTCAACCCTAACTTTCAACCCTAACTTTCAACCCTAACTCTTCTCTGATTGGTTAGTACCCAAATGAGTCACATACCTAAATTTTCGTATTCCCCTATAACCCTGGGCCAAACAAAAATAGAAAAATAATCCTAAGTGTCAACCCTAACTTTCAACCCTAACTTTCAACCCTAACTTTCAACCCTAACTCTTCTCTGATTGGTTAGTACCCAAATGAGTCACATACCTAAATTTTCGTATTCCCCTATAACCCTGGGCCAAACAAAAATAGAAAAATAATCCTAAGTGTCAACCCTAACTTTCAACCCTAACTTTCAACCCTAACTCTTCTCTGATTGGTTAGTACCCAAATGAGTCACATACCTAAATTTTCGTATTCCCCTATAACCCTGGGCCAAACAAAAATAGAAAAATAATCCTAAGTGTCAACCCTAACTTTCAACCCTAACTTTCAACCCTAACTTTCAACCCTAACTTTCAACCCTAACTCTTCTCTGATTGGTTAGTACCCAAATGAGTCACATACCTAAATTTTCGTATTCCCCTATAACCCTGGGCCAAACAAAAATAGAAAAATAATCCTAAGTGTCAACCCTAACTTTCAACCCTAACTTTCAACCCTAACTCTTCTCTGATTGGTTAGTACCCAAATGAGTCACATACCTAAATTTTCGTATTCCCCTATAACCCTGGGCCAAACAAAAATAGAAAAATAATCCTAAGTGTCAACCCTAACTTTCAACCCTAACTTTCAACCCTAACTTTCAACCCTAACTCTTCTCTGATTGGTTAGTACCCAAATGAGTCACATACCTAAATTTTCGTATTCCCCTATAACCCTGGGCCAAACAAAAATAGAAAAATAATCCTAAGTGTCAACCCTAACTTTCAACCCTAACTTTCAACCCTAACTCTTCTCTGATTGGTTAGTACCCAAATGAGTCACATACCTAAATTTTCGTATTCCCCTATAACCCTGGGCCAAACAAAAATAGAAAAATAATCCTAAGTGTCAACCCTAACTTTCAACCCTAACTTTCAACCCTAACTTTCAACCCTAACTTTCAACCCTAACTTTCAACACTAACTTTCAACACTAACTTTCAACCCTAACTCTTCTCTGATTGGTTAGTACCCAAATGAGTCACATACCTAAATTTTCGTATTCCCCTATAACCCTGGGCCAAACAAAAATAGAAAAATAATCCTAAGTGTCAACCCTAACTTTCAACCCTAACTTTCAACCCTAACTTTCAACCCTAACTCTTCTCTGATTGGTTAGTACCCAAATGAGTCACATACCTAAATTTTCGTATTCCCCTATAACCCTGGGCCAAACAAAAATAGAAAAATAATCCTAAGTGTCAACCCTAACTTTCAACCCTAACTTTCAACCCTAACTCTTCTCTGATTGGTTAGTACCCAAATGAGTCACATACCTAAATTTTCGTATTCCCCTATAACCCTGGGCCAAACAAAAATAGAAAAATAATCCTAAGTGTCAACCCTAACTTTCAACCCTAACTTTCAACCCTAACTTTCAACCCTAACTTTCAACCCTAACTCTTCTCTGATTGGTTAGTACCCAAATGAGTCACATACCTAAATTTTCGTATTCCCCTATAACCCTGGGCCAAACAAAAATAGAAAAATAATCCTAAGTGTCAACCCTAACTTTCAACCCTAACTTTCAACCCTAACTTTCAACCCTAACTCTTCTCTGATTGGTTAGTACCCAAATGAGTCACATACCTAAATTTTCGTATTCCCCTATAACCCTGGGCCAAACAAAAATAGAAAAATAATCCTAAGTGTCAACCCTAACTTTCAACCCTAACTTTCAACCCTAACTTTCAACCCTAACTTTCAACCCTAACTTTCAACCCTAACTCTTCTCTGATTGGTTAGTACCCAAATGAGTCACATACCTAAATTTTCGTATTCCCCTATAACCCTGGGCCAAACAAAAATAGAAAAATAATCCTAAGTGTCAACCCTAACTTTCAACCCTAACTTTCAACCCTAACTTTCAACCCTAACTTTCAACCCTAACTTTCAACCCTAACTCTTCTCTGATTGGTTAGTACCCAAATGAGTCACATACCTAAATTTTCGTATTCCCCTATAACCCTGGGCCAAACAAAAATAGAAAAATAATCCTAAGTGTCAACCCTAACTTTCAACCCTAACTTTCAACCCTAACTCTTCTCTGATTGGTTAGTACCCAAATGAGTCACATACCTAAATTTTCGTATTCCCCTATAACCCTGGGCCAAACAAAAATAGAAAAATAATCCTAAGTGTCAACCCTAACTTTCAACCCTAACTTTCAACCCTAACTTTCAACCCTAACTTTCAACCCTAACTCTTCTCTGATTGGTTAGTACCCAAATGAGTCACATACCTAAATTTTCGTATTCCCCTATAACCCTGGGCCAAACAAAAATAGAAAAATAATCCTAAGTGTCAACCCTAACTTTCAACCCTAACTTTCAACCCTAACTCTTCTCTGATTGGTTAGTACCCAAATGAGTCACATACCTAAATTTTCGTATTCCCCTATAACCCTGGGCCAAACAAAAATAGAAAAATAATCCTAAGTGTCAACCCTAACTTTCAACCCTAACTTTCAACCCTAACTTTCAACCCTAACTCTTCTCTGATTGGTTAGTACCCAAATGAGTCACATACCTAAATTTTCGTATTCCCCTATAACCCTGGGCCAAACAAAAATAGAAAAATAATCCTAAGTGTCAACCCTAACTTTCAACCCTAACTTTCAACCCTAACTCTTCTCTGATTGGTTAGTACCCAAATGAGTCACATACCTAAATTTTCGTATTCCCCTATAACCCTGGGCCAAACAAAAATAGAAAAATAATCCTAAGTGTCAACCCTAACTTTCAACCCTAACTTTCAACCCTAACTTTCAACCCTAACTTTCAACCCTAACTTTCAACACTAACTTTCAACACTAACTTTCAACCCTAACTCTTCTCTGATTGGTTAGTACCCAAATGAGTCACATACCTAAATTTTCGTATTCCCCTATAACCCTGGGCCAAACAAAAATAGAAAAATAATCCTAAGTGTCAACCCTAACTTTCAACCCTAACTTTCAACCCTAACTTTCAACCCTAACTCTTCTCTGATTGGTTAGTACCCAAATGAGTCACATACCTAAATTTTCGTATTCCCCTATAACCCTGGGCCAAACAAAAATAGAAAAATAATCCTAAGTGTCAACCCTAACTTTCAACCCTAACTTTCAACCCTAACTCTTCTCTGATTGGTTAGTACCCAAATGAGTCACATACCTAAATTTTCGTATTCCCCTATAACCCTGGGCCAAACAAAAATAGAAAAATAATCCTAAGTGTCAACCCTAACTTTCAACCCTAACTTTCAACCCTAACTTTCAACCCTAACTTTCAACCCTAACTCTTCTCTGATTGGTTAGTACCCAAATGAGTCACATACCTAAATTTTCGTATTCCCCTATAACCCTGGGCCAAACAAAAATAGAAAAATAATCCTAAGTGTCAACCCTAACTTTCAACCCTAACTTTCAACCCTAACTTTCAACCCTAACTCTTCTCTGATTGGTTAGTACCCAAATGAGTCACATACCTAAATTTTCGTATTCCCCTATAACCCTGGGCCAAACAAAAATAGAAAAATAATCCTAAGTGTCAACCCTAACTTTCAACCCTAACTTTCAACCCTAACTTTCAACCCTAACTTTCAACCCTAACTTTCAACCCTAACTCTTCTCTGATTGGTTAGTACCCAAATGAGTCACATACCTAAATTTTCGTATTCCCCTATAACCCTGGGCCAAACAAAAATAGAAAAATAATCCTAAGTGTCAACCCTAACTTTCAACCCTAACTTTCAACCCTAACTTTCAACCCTAACTCTTCTCTGATTGGTTAGTACCCAAATGAGTCACATACCTAAATTTTCGTATTCCCCTATAACCCTGGGCCAAACAAAAATAGAAAAATAATCCTAACTTTCAACCCTAACTTTCAACCCTAACTTTCAACCCTAACTTTCAACCCTAACTTTCAACCCTAACTTTCAACACTAACTTTCAACCCTAACTTTCAACCCTAACTCTTCTCTGATTGGTTAGTACCCAAATGAGTCACATACCTAAATTTTCGTATTCCCCTATAACCCTAACCCTAACCCTAACCCTAACCCTTCTCTGATTGGTTAGTACCCAAATGAGTCACATACCTAAATTTTCGTATTCCCCTATAACCCTGGGCCAAACAAAAATAGAAAAATAATCCTAAGTGTCAACCCTAACTTTCAAACCTAACTTTCAACCCTAACTTTCAACCCTAACTTTCAACCCTAACTCTTCTCTGATTGGTTAGTACCCAAATGAGTCACATACCTAAATTTTCGTATTCCCCTATAACCCTGGGCCAAACAAAAATAGAAAAATAATCCTAAGTGTCAACCCTAACTTTCAACCCTAACTTTCAACCCTAACTCTTCTCTGATTGGTTAGTACCCAAATGAGTCACATACCTAAATTTTCGTATTCCCCTATAACCCTAACCCTAACCCTAACCCTAACCCTAATTTTCGTATTCCCCTATAACCCTAACCCTAACCCTAACCCTAACCCCTACAACCCTGGGCCAAACAAAAATAGAAAAATAATCCTAACTTTCAACCCTAACTTTCAACCCTAACTTTCAACCCTAACTTTCAACCCTAACTCTTCTCTGATTGGTTAGTACCCAAATGAGTCACATACCTAAATTTTCGTATTCCCCTATAGCCCTAACCCTAACCCTAAGTGTCAACCCTAAGTGTCAACCCTAAGTGTCAACCCTAACTTTCAACCCTAACTTTCAACCCTAACTTTCAACCCTAACTCTTCTCTGATTGGTTAGTACCCAAATGAGTCACATACCTAAATTTTCGTATTCCCCTATAACCCTGGGCCAAACAAAAATAGAAAAATAATCCTAAGTGTCAACCCTAACTTTCAACCCTAACTTTCAACCCTAACTTTCAACCCTAACTTTCAACCCTAACTCTTCTCTGATTGGTTAGTACCCAAATGAGTCACATGCCTAAATTTTCGTATTCCCCTATAACCCTGGGCCAAACAAAAATAGAAAAATAATCCTAAGTGTCAACCCTAACTTTCAACCCTAACTTTCAACCCTAACTTTCAACCCTAACTCTTCTCTGATTGGTTAGTACCCAAATGAGTCACATACCTAAATTTTCGTATTCCCCTATAACCCTGGGCCAAACAAAAATAGAAAAATAATCCTAAGTGTCAACCCTAACTTTCAACCCTAACTTTCAAACCTAACTTTCAACCCTAACTTTCAACCCTAACTTTCAACCCTAACTCTTCTCTGATTGGTTAGTACCCAAATGAGTCACATACCTAAATTTTCGTATTCCCCTATAACCCTGGGCCAAACAAAAATAGAAAAATAATCCTAACTTTCAACCCTAACTTTCAACCCTAACTTTCAACCCTAACTCTTCTCTGATTGGTTAGTACCCAAATGAGTCACATACCTAAATTTTCGTATTCCCCTATAACCCTGGGCCAAACAAAAATAGAAAAATAATCCTAAGTGTCAACCCTAACTTTCAACCCTAACTTTCAACCCTAACTTTCAACCCTAACTTTCAACCCTAACTCTTCTCTGATTGGTTAGTACCCAAATGAGTCACATACCTACATTTTCGTATTCCCCTATAACCCTGGGCCAAACAAAAATAGAAAAATAATCCTAAGTGTCAACCCTAACTTTCAACCCTAACTTTCAACCCTAACTCTTCTCTGATTGGTTAGTACCCAAATGAGTCACATACCTAAATTTTCGTATTCCCCTATAACCCTAACCCTAACCCTAACCCTAACCCTAACCCTAATTTTCGTATTCCCCTATAACCCTGGGCCAAACAAAAATAGAAAAATAATCCTAAGTGTCAACCCTAACTTTCAACCCTAACTTTCAACCCTAACTTTCAACCCTAACTCTTCTCTGATTGGTTAGTACCCAAATGAGTCACATACCTAAATTTTCGTATTCCCCTATAACCCTGGGCCAAACAAAAATAGAAAAATAATCCTAAGTGTCAACCCTAACTTTCAACCCTAACTTTCAACCCTAACTCTTCTCTGATTGGTTAGTACCCAAATGAGTCACATACCTAAATTTTCGTATTCCCCTATAACCCTAACCCTAACCCTAACCCTAACCCTAACCCTAACTTTCAACCCTAACTTTCAACCCTAACTTTCAACCCTAACTTTCAACCCTAACTTTCAACCCTAACTCTTCTCTGATTGGTTAGTACCCAAATGAGTCACATACCTAAATTTTCGTATTCCCCTATAACCCTGGGCCAAACAAAAATAGAAAAATAATCCTAACTTTCAACCCTAACTTTCAACCCTAACTTTCAACCCTAACTTTCAACCCTAACTTTCAACCCTAACTCTTCTCTGATTGGTTAGTACCCAAATGAGTCACATACCTAAATTTTCGTATTCCCCTATAACCCTGGGCCAAACAAAAATAGAAAAATAATCCTAAGTGTCAACCCTAACTTTCAACCCTAACTTTCAACCCTAACTTTCAACCCTAACTCTTCTCTGATTGGTTAGTACCCAAATGAGTCACATACCTAAATTTTCGTATTCCCCTATAACCCTGGGCCAAACAAAAATAGAAAAATAATCCTAAGTGTCAACCCTAACTTTCAACCCTAACTTTCAACCCTAACTTTCAACCCTAACTTTAAACCCTAACTTTCAACCCTAACTCTTCTCTGATTGGTTAGTACCCAAATGAGTCACATACCTAAATTTTCGTATTCCCCTATAACCCTGGGCCAAACAAAAATAGAAAAATAACCCTAACTTTCAACCCTAACTTTCAACCCTAACTTTCAACCCTAACTTTCAACCCTAACTCTTCTCTGATTGGTTAGTACCCAAATGAGTCACATACCTAAAATTTCGTATTCCCCTATAACCCTAACCCTAACCCTAACCCTAACCCTAACTTTCAACCCTAACTTTCAACCCTAACTTTCAACCCTAACTTTCAACCCTAACTTTCAACCCTAACTCTTCTCTGATTGGTTAGTACCCAAATGAGTCACATACCTAAATTTTCGTATTCCCCTATAACCCTGGGCCAAACAAAAATAGAAAAATAATCCTAAGTGTCAACCCTAACTTTCAACCCTAACTTTCAACCCTAACTTTCAACCCTAACTCTTCTCTGATTGGTTAGTACCCAAATGAGTCACATACCTAAATTTTCGTATTCCCCTATAACCCTGGGCCAAACAAAAATAGAAAAATAATCCTAAGTGTCAACCCTAACTTTCAACCCTAACTTTCAACCCTAACTTTCAACCCTAACTTTCAACCCTAACTCTTCTCTGATTGGTTAGTACCCAAATGAGTCACATACCTAAATTTTCGTATTCCCCTATAACCCTGGGCCAAACAAAAATAGAAAAATAATCCTAACTTTCAACCCTAACTTTCAACCCTAACTTTCAACCCTAACTTTCAACCCTAACTCTTCTCTGATTGGTTAGTACCCAAATGAGTCACATACCTAAATTTTCGTATTCCCCTATAACCCTGGGCCAAACAAAAATAGAAAAATAATCCTAAGTGTCAACCCTAACTTTCAACCCTAACTTTCAACCCTAACTTTCAACCCTAACTTTCAACCCTAACTCTTCTCTGATTGGTTAGTACCCAAATGAGTCACATACCTAAATTTTCGTATTCCCCTATAACCCTGGGCCAAACAAAAATAGAAAAATAATCCTAAGTGTCAACCCTAACTTTCAACCCTAACTTTCAACCCTAACTTTCAACCCTAACTCTTCTCTGATTGGTTAGTACCCAAATGAGTCACATACCTAAATTTTCGTATTCCCCTATAACCCTGGGCCAGACAAAAATAGAAAAATAATCCTAAGTGTCAACCCTAACTTTCAACCCTAACTCTTCTCTGATTGGTTAGTACCCAAATGAGTCACATACCTAAATTTTCGTATTCCCCTATAACCCTGGGCCAAACAAAAATAGAAAAATAATCCTAAGTGTCAACCCTAACTTTCAACCCTAACTTTCAACCCTAACTTTCAACCCTAACTTTCAACCCTAACTTTCAACCCTAACTTTCAACCCTAACTCTTCTCTGATTGGTTTGTACCCAAATGAGTCACATACCTAAATTTTCGTATTCCCCTATAACCCTGGGCCAAACAAAAATAGAAAAATAATCCTAAGTGTCAACCCTAACTTTCAACCCTAACTTTCAACCCTAACTTTCAACCCTAACTTTCAACCCTAACTCTTCTCTGATTGGTTAGTACCCAAATGAGTCACATACCTAAATTTTCGTATTCCCCTATAACCCTGGGCCAAACAAAAATAGAAAAATAATCCTAAGTGTCAACCCTAACTTTCAACCCTAACTTTCAACCCTAACTTTCAACCCTAACTCTTCTCTGATTGGTTAGTACCCAATTGAGTCACATACCTAAATTTTCGTATTCCCCTATAACCCTGGGCCAAACAAAAATAGAAAAATAATCCTAAATGTCAACCCTAACTTTCAACCCTAACTTTCAACCCTAACTTTCAACCCTAACTTTCAACCCTAACTCTTCTCTGATTGGTTAGTACCCAAATGAGTCACATACCTAAATTTTCGTATTCCCCTATAACCCTGGGCCAGACAAAAATAGAAAAATAATCCTAAGTGTCAACCCTAACTTTCAACCCTAACTCTTCTCTGATTGGTTAGTACCCAAATGAGTCACATACCTAAATTTTCGTATTCCCCTATAACCCTGGGCCAAACAAAAATAGAAAAATAATCCTAAGTGTCAACCCTAACTTTCAACCCTAACTTTCAACCCTAACTTTCAACCCTAACTTTCAACCCTAACTTTCAACCCTAACTTTCAACCCTAACTCTTCTCTGATTGGTTTGTACCCAAATGAGTCACATACCTAAATTTTCGTATTCCCCTATAACCCTGGGCCAAACAAAAATAGAAAAATAATCCTAAGTGTCAACCCTAACTTTCAACCCTAACTTTCATCCCTAACTTTCAACCCTAACTTTCAACCCTAACTCTTCTCTGATTGGTTAGTACCCAAATGAGTCACATACCTAAATTTTCGTATTCCCCTATAACCCTGGGCCAAACAAAAATAGAAAAATAATCCTAAGTGTCAACCCTAACTTTCAACCCTAACTTTCAACCCTAACTTTCAACCCTAACTCTTCTCTGATTGGTTAGTACCCAATTGAGTCACATACCTAAATTTTCGTATTCCCCTATAACCCTGGGCCAAACAAAAATAGAAAAATAATCCTAAATGTCAACCCTAACTTTCAACCCTAACTTTCAACCCTAACTTTCAACCCTAACTTTCAACCCTAACTTTCAACCCTAACTCTTCTCTGATTGGTTAGTACCCAAATGAGTCACATACCTAAATTTTCGTATTCCCCTATAACCCTGGGCCAAACAAAAATAGAAAAATAATCCTAAGTGTCAACCCTAACTTTCAACCCTAACTTTCAACCCTAACTTTCAACCCTAACTCTTCTCTGATTGGTTAGTACCCAAATGAGTCACATACCTAAATTTTCGTATTCCCCTATAACCCTGGGCCAAACAAAAATAGAAAAATAATCCTAAGTGTCAACCCTAACTTTCAACCCTAACTTTCAACCCTAACTTTCAACCCTAACTTTCAACCCTAACTCTTCTCTGATTGGTTAGTACCCAAATGAGTCACATACCTAAATTTTCGTATTCCCCTATAACCCTAACCCTAACCCTAACCCTAACCCTAATACCCTAATACCCTAACCCTAACCCTAACCCTTTTCCCTGTATTTATTGTAGTATACTTATACTTTACTACCATTAGTCCTTGTTACGTGCGTGTGTGCGCGTGCGTCGGATGACCTCACTAATCGAAAAAAAAAAACCCAGATGTGAATGAATCTGAACCCCTTAACCAGTGTCAGGACGCCCCCTCTTCACAATTTCTAAAGCAGCAATCCCGCCTGGGATCTTACCTGATCCGCAGTCCCTCAAGGTACTATCCTGGAGGGGAGGTGTTCCCTACCTGTCTTCCGATGTCTCCCGCGTGAAACTTGAGTCAGATCTGGAAGAAAGAAGTGTAGGTAACTTCAATGTAGGTATACGGAAGTTAAGATAAGACATAGAGGGTGAGGGAGACAGGGAGGGAGACGGAGAGAGAGGGAGACAGGGAGGGAGACGGAGAGAGAGGGAGACAGGGAGGGAGACGGAGAGAGAGGGAGACAGGGAGGGAGACGGAGACAGAGGGAGACGGAGAGGGAGGGAGACGGAGAGAGAGAGAGAGAGAGACAGGGGGAGAGAGAGAGACAGGGGGAGAGAGAGACAGGGGGAGAGAGAGAGAGACAGGGGGAGAGAGAAACAGGGGGAGAGAAGAGAGAGAGACAGGGGGAGAGAGAGAGAGAGACGGGGAGAGAGAGAGACAGGGGGAGAGAGAGAGACAGGGGGAGAGAGAGAGAGAGGGAGAGAGAGAGAGAGACAGGGGAGAGAGAGAGGGAGACAGGGGGAGAGAGAGAGGGAGACAGGGGGAGAGAGAGAAAGAGAGGGAGACAGGGGGAGAGAGAGGGAGACAGGGGGAGAGAGAGGGAGACAGGGGGAGACAGGGGAGACAGGGGGAGAGAGAGGGAGACAGGGGGAGAGAGAGGGAGACAGGGGGAGAGAGAGGGAGACAGGGGTAGAGAGAGGGAGACAGGGGGAGAGAGAGGGAGACAGGGGGAGAGAGAGGGAGACAGGGGGAGAGAGAGGGAGACGGGGGGAGAGAGAGGGAGACAGGGGGAGAGGGAGACAGGGGGAGAGAGAGGGAGAGGGAGACAGGGGGAGAGAGAGGGAGACAGGGGGAGAGAGAGGGAGACGGGGAGAGAGAGGGAGAGGGAGACAGGGGGAGAGAGAGGGAGACAGGGGGAGAGGGAGACAGGGGGAGAGAGAGGGAGAGGGAGACGGGGAGAGACAGGGAGAGGGAGACAGGGGGAGAGGGAGACAGGGGGAGAGAGAGGGAGAGGGAGACAGGGGGAGAGAGAGGGAGACAGGGGGAGAGAGAGGGAGACAGGGGGAGAGAGAGGGAGACAGGGGGAGAGAGAGGGAGAGAGAGGGAGACAGGGGGAGAGAGAGGGAGACAGGGGGAGAGAGAGGGAGACAGGGGGAGAGAGAGGGAGACAGGGGGAGAGAGAGGGAGACGGGGGGAGAGAGAGGGAGACAGGGGGAGAGGGAGACAGGGGGAGAGAGCGGGAGAGGGAGACAGGGGGAGAGAGAGGGAGACGGGGAGAGAGAGGGAGAGGGAGACAGGGGGAGAGAGAGGGAGAGGGAGACAGGGGGAGAGAGAGGGAGACAGGGGGAGAGGGAGACAGGGGGAGAGAGAGGGAGAGGGAGACGGGGAGAGACAGGGAGAGGGAGACAGGGGGAGAGGGAGACAGGGGGAGAGAGAGGGAGACAGGGGGAGAGAGAGGGAGACAGGGGGAGAGAGAGGGAGACAGGGGGAGAGAGAGGTAGACAGGGGGAGAGAGAGGGAGACAGGGGGAGAGAGAGGGAGACAGGGGGAGAGAGAGGGAGACAGGGGGAGAGAGAGGGAGACAGGGGGAGAGAGAGGGAGACAGGGGGAGAGAGAGGGAGACAGGGGGAGAGAGAGGGAGACAGGGGGGGGAGAGAGAGGGAGACAGGGGGGGAGAGAGAGGGAGACAGGGGGGGAGAGAGAGGGAGACAGGGGGGGAGAGAGAGGGAGACAGGGGGGGAGAGAGAGGGAGACAGGGGGGGAGAGAGAGGGAGACAGGGGGGGAGAGAGAGGGAGACAGGGGGAGAGAGAGGGAGACAGGGGGGAGAGAGAGGGAGGGAGGGAGAGGGAGACAGGGGGGGAGAGAGAGGGAGGGAGGGAGAGGGAGACGGGGGGGAGAGGGAGACAGGGGGGGAGAGAGAGGGAGGGAGGGAGAGGGAGACAGGGGGGGAGAGAGAGGGAGGGAGGGAGGGAGAGACAGGGAGAGACAGGGAGGGAGGGAGGGAGAGGGAGAGACAGGGAGGGAGGGAGAGACAGGGAGGGAGGGAGAGAGACAGGGAGGGAGAGGGAGAGACAGGGAGGGAGAGACAGGGAGGGAGGGAGAGGGAGAGACAGGGAGGGAGGGAGAGACAGGGAGGGAGGGAGGGAGAGACATGGAGGGAGGGAGAGGGAGAGACAGGGAGGGAGGGAGAGACAGGGAGGGAGGGAGAGGGAGAGACAGGGAGGGAGGGAGAGGGAGAGACAGGGAGTGACAGGGAGGGAGAGACAGGGAGGGTGAGGCAGACACCCACCCACCCAACCCACTGATACACCCCCACCCCCACCCACTGATACACACACACCCCCACCCACTGATACACACACACACACCCACTGATACACACACACATCCACCCACTGATACACCCACCCACTGATACCCACACACCCACTGATACCCACACACACCCACCCACTGAAACCCCCACACACACACCCACTGATACCCACACCCACCCACTGATACCCACACCCACCCACTGATACCCACACACCCACACTGATATACACACACAAACCCACTGATATATACACACACACACACACACATGCAGACCCTGATACACACACACACTGATACACACACCCACACCCACTGATACACACACACACACACACACACATGCACACCCTGATACACACACACACTGATACACACATACACCCACTGATACACACACACACACACACACACACACACACACACACACACACACACACACACACACACACACACACACACACACACACACACACACACATACACACACCCACATGATACACACCCACATGATACACACACACACACACCCTGATACACCCACACACCCTGATACACACACCCCCCCTGATATACACACACACACCCTGATACACACACACACACCCTGATACACACACACACACACACACACACCCTGATACACACACACACACACCCTGATACACACACACACACACACACACACTGATACACACACCCACACACCCACTGATACACACACCCACTGATACACGCACTGATACACACACACACACACACACACTGATACACACACACACACACACACTGATACACACACACACACACACACACACACACACACACACACACTGATACACACACACACACACACACACACACACACACACACACACACACACACTGATACACACACACACACACACACACACACACTGATACACACACACACACCCACACACTGATACACACACACACACCCACACCCACTGATACACACACACACACACACACACACACACACACACACACACACACAGATACACACACACACACACACACAGATACACACACACACACAGATACACACACACACACACAGATACAAACACACCCACCCACTGATACACACACACACACACCCATTGATACACACACACACACACACACACTGATACACACCCACTGATACACACACACACACACACCCCCCCCACTGATACACACACACACACACACACACCCACTGATACACACACACACCCACACCCACTGATACACACACACACACACACACACTGATACACACACACACACACTGATAGATACAAACACACACACACACTGATACACACACACACACACACACACACACACACACCCATTGATACACACACACACACACACACTGATACACACACACACACACTGATAGATACAAACACACACACACACACACACACACACACTGATACACACACACACACACACACACACACACACACACACACACACACACACACACACACACACCCCGCCAGCCCCTGCACCGCCCGCACAACGCGCAGCCACCACTGCCCGCCCCCGAGCCTATCTCCCATACCAAGTGGACGGGGGGGAAGTGAGCGCCGGGGGGCAAAGGCAGGCGCGCGCGCCGGGGGGGCAAAGGCAGGCGCGCGCCGGGGGGCAAAGGCAGGCGCGCGCCGGGGGGGCAAAGGCAGGCGAGCGCGCTGGGGGGCAAGGGCAGGCGCGCGCGCCGGGGGGCAAGGGCAGGCGCACCACCGCTACCACCTCCTATTGCGCACCCCCCCTGGCTGGGACCCGGGACAGAAGGGGGACACTCACCGCACACAGGGAAGCCGGGAGCGGGAAGGCAGTCACGTGTGCACTTCACAAAGTGGAAGCCCCGCCCCCGGCTTCCTCTGACATGCCTGCGACCAATCCCCAGCGGGCCGGCCGGCATTCTAAGTCCCGCCCCTGGCATTCTCCATCACTCAGTCCCCCCGGCAGCATTCACATATAGAAAATACTTACCGGCCGCCGCCGCACCGCCGCAATACCGGGACCAGGGACAAAAACCGGGACAAAAACCGGTACAGACTTAAACCGGAACAGGCCACAAAAAAACGGGACTGTACCGGTAAAACCGGTACGAATGGTCACCCTACCCGTAAGAGATGTCTTCCTCTTTATTGGACTGGAAGGGCCACTCTTCAGTGGGGTAGGGTTCATTACAGGAACGCTGCATCTTGTCCTCCATTTTTAGGCTATCAGGTGTCATTTTCTTCCTGACCTCAGGAGGCGCT
Source organism: Ascaphus truei (assembly GCF_040206685.1). Taxonomy (NCBI): domain Eukaryota; kingdom Metazoa; phylum Chordata; class Amphibia; order Anura; family Ascaphidae; genus Ascaphus; species Ascaphus truei. Next base: position 14,978 of record NW_027454536.1, on the reverse strand, counting down.
ATTGCAGCTGTTGCCACTGTATTTGCTAGAACCCCCAATTGTGATAGTCCTACAGATGGGTATATTTTGCTTGTAGAGGTCATGGCTCTCACAGGCATCTCTGTAGATTTTTCTTTCTTGGGTAATTTTTTTTTTTTCAATATCAGCAGTACTGTGCATGCATTTTCTCTTATCAGGTATACAAGATTGTGCAGTTGCTAGGTAAAAAAAGTCTATTTGCTATACACCATTTATTTGCTAGGTGAAATCCCTCCGCTTCAGCAACAGAATTTGGTTTTCTGCCTGAGTTCAGTAATTTTCAGTCTCATCTTTGGGTATTATGGCATTCACACTTCACACTTTGGGTGTCTGTTTTGCTCCCAAGATAATAGGCATACTTTTTTACTTGCAGAAAAAAAACATTCTTTGCAGTGGACTCAACACTCAGCAATTGGCTTTGAAAAAACTTTTTCTTTATAGGGCAATTTTACACTCAGCATTTGTTTGCTAAAAATACCCTTGCTTCAGCACAGTCTTTGTATCAATTTTCACACTTTTCTGCATATACTCCATTCACAGCTGGTAGCCCTATGCGGTGTGGCAACCTTTATTTGCAAAATCAGTACCACTCGTGGGTCACCATCTGTTTTCACTGCTTCAGCGAAACTTTTGAAAACAAGATAAACCTATCCCTTTTTAAGGGCTGACTCACTTCTTGAACCCTGACTATGGCTAGAAGGCAAAATCCCTATTTCAATGACCGTATTACACTTTGTGATAGGTAATTAAAGGTTTACCTGCTTCAGCAGTCTCTTGGGATTGGGGAAAAGAGTCCATCTGTGGTTTTGTAAGTTTCAGTGCAGTGTAAATTTCAGTGGTGTGTGTCCCTTTAAATCTGATCTCTGCTGCATGAGGGTTTTTTTTTTCTCCAAGTTGTTTAGACTGTTTGTAGGCAAAAAAACATAACAAAAAATTTCACATAAAAACTCCGGTCCTTTTTAACTACAAAGACACCTCTTATCCCACTTCTGACACCATATGTGGACGGACGTTCACAGAGGTACGCAATTAGGAGGCTTTATAACGTGAAATTATAATAGGCTTTATTGTGCCTGTTCCTTTTCATCAGGAAAATTATCCAAACACAGGGGGGGGGGGGGAACAAAGCTTCCTTTCACTTGGGAGTAATTCTAGTGAAAACACTATGCAACCAATTCACATCTCCCTAGTCAAGCATTTCTCCCCAGCCCCAAACATAGCATGAAAATAAGCAGATACAGTATAAGCAGTCTCTTAATAATGAAAGTCTTATCTGTTTATCAGCTGTAGAGTAAGCTTCTCTGCTCTCCTGGAACCGCACTGAGCGTGCACAGAAAATCAGCATCCAGGTTTAGAAGTCTTATTTGGGCCTTGTGTCTTGAAAGCAGCTCTGCTAACTTTGGCAGAGCTCAAAACAAGTGTGTCTCCAAGTTCATCTCAGGTGTCAGCTAAAGAGTTCTCACTTGCTGTTTGAACAGACAGGCTTTTGTAAGCCATCTCAATCAGGCAGGTGGTGTTTAGTAATTAACTACCAGAAGTTAACCACCACACTGCTAGATTAAAGGCACATTACTGAACAGGGATAAGTCCCCTGTTACAGGGCCCCAGAACAGAGCCTTGCGGGACACCACAGGTGATATTCAGGGGGTTGGAGTTAGAGCCTGAGATGGACACATGTTCGGATCTTCCTGATAGGTAGGACTGAAACCAGTTTAAAGCATGCTTCCCTATTCCAGAGCTCTGGAGTTTGTTAAGCAGGATAGCATGATCAACAGTGTCAAAAGCCTTTGCAAAATCTAGGAATACTGCACCAGTGAGTTGTCCCCGTTCCATTCCTCACTGGATTTCATTGCAAACTTTTAGCAGGGTAGTTACGGTGGAGTGTTTGGGACGAAACCCAGATTGGAATTGGCTAGGGAAATTTGTCTTGGTATAGAAATCGCTTAATTGGGAGTGGACACATTTTTCCATGACTTTGGATAGAATTGGGAGAAGTGAGATTGGCCTGTAGTTTGAGACAGTGTTTTTCTCCCCACCTTTGAAGATTGGGACACCTCTGGCAGTTTTAAAGGTCTTAGGGATATGGCCTGCAGACAGGATAGAGTTGACTATGGACGCAATTGGTTTGGCAATGGCTGGGGCACCAAGTCGTAGGAACCTAGATTGTAGTAAGTCAGGTCCACATTGGCTGCTTAGTTTTAGTTTGAGGAGCGCTTGTATAATCTCCTCTTCAGATACTGGGCCAAATTGAAAATTGTGGGCAGTGTTGGGAGGGGGTGGGACTATAGGGGTACTCCCAGGATGAGATTCAGGTTTGTGGTTTGGGCTGCGTTTTGCTAATAAGTTAGTGGCGCACCCCACAAAGTAATCATTGAATGCATTTGCAATGTCAGTGGGGTTTGTCAGAATAATATCCCCCTTAGTGATATTACTTGGTTGTTGATGGTTAGGAGGCTGGAATATATTGTTGATAACCTTCCAGAAGTTAGCTGGGTTTGATGTATTTTGGTGGAGATTGTCAGAGTAATATTGTGCTTTTGCATGTCGTGTTTGCCTTGTGCACATGTTCCGCATGCATCTGTAGTGATTGAGATCCTTGGTAGTGCCATTTACTTTGTAGCTTTTCCACAAGGTATCCCTGAGCTGGTAGAGTGCAATAAGGTCAGTTGTAACCCATGGAAGGTGGGCCCCCTGTACCCTTATTTTGTGTAGTGGAGCATGGGTATCGCAGAGTTTTAAGAACTCGGATTGGAAATAGTTGAATGCAGAATCAGGGTCAGGAATTAAATCGATTCTGCCATGGGCAGTTGGTAAGGTCATCCAGAAACTGTTGTGGGTTAAAGTTTTTAAATGTTCTAGTGAGGAGAACTTTAGGGCTTGAATGGGGCGTTTTAATTTTCCTTACACAGTACACTATTGCATGGTCACTGAAAATGTCAGGAAGTATGCCAGAGGATTGGATTCTGCTGGGGTTTGAGGAGAGAATCCAGTCTAGCAAGGAATGGTTATGCGATTTCAGGTTTGTCCGTGTGGGTTGGGAAATTAGTTGCGCTATGTTAAGTGACTTGAGTTGTATCTGGATTTTGTGGTTTTTAGGGTCAAGCCAATTGAAGTTGAAATCTCCAAGAACTAGCAGCTCACTCTTCTCATTCAGAGAGGAAATGGAGCCAAGAAATTGGGTGATATCAGTCAGGGATTGTAGAGGGGCGTTATATGCTTCACCTGTATATTTTGGGGTTTCTGGGGGTATTTATATGTGTTCTTAGTTCACTCTGTTAATCATCACCTTGACAAAGGTCCCGTTTGCGGACCGAAACGTTGGAATGATGTCTTGTTGAACAAATACATTATTTTTTGATAACCATCTGGAGTGCTGCCTCTGATATTCGTCCACGAGCGGTATGGTTTTGCCTATCTTTCTGTACAGGATTTGCACCCACTTTATTAGTCATTCAGACGGAGTGCCTAGGGTTCTTTATTATCCTATATATATATATTGTGGCAGGACGGCCTCGCGGTGGGGTCAGTAAGACGCTTGACACGATGGGAAATTTTAAACACTAGTGGTTTATTAGCCACAACCAAAATAAGTACGGGTGCACTGTCCCTTTAAGAAACTACTTTCTTGCAAATTAAAGCCTGTTCCCTTTAGGGAAACTAACTCACTTCTTGAGCCCTTACTAACAGGACAGCCAGCTAATCTGGTCATGCCCAAAACATGCTACACAAACGATAACCAATAAGCATAATAAGAATAAAGTCTTATCTGTTTCAGTTCCAAACAGCAAACAGGAACACGGTTCCGGGGAGCAGGCTGTGTCCAGCCTCGCAGCAATGTTTATCTTTATCCTGGGTTGGGGTCCCAGCAGCAAAGCTCCTCGCAGGACTGGGGACCAGGGCAGCAGCAGCTGCTACGGCTTCCAAGCCGGGAGAGTTCTCTCCACCTTCCTGTGGAAAAACAAGCTCACCTTGTGTGAGCAATTTCCTGCTTTTTAAAGCACTTGTTTCACTGATAGTTCAGCCCCTGTTTAATTAGGCTGCAGGTGTGCTTCTTTCTGTCTGAGGAGATTAACACTCTGTGAACTGGCTGCAGCATCTCTCCATTCACTGTCACAGCCTACTGAGTCAGTGACTCTGTCACATATCCCTCTCCCCAGTGAAACATTGTCCTGTGGAGCGGCCCGTGCACCATTCCCGTGCACCAGCATTTTTGGCGAAAATGTCTGACGTCGGCCCTTCCCTCCCCCTTTTTTTTTTCTTGCCTTCCAATTTAGGCATTTTCTTTTTTGGGTAATTACCAGGCCATCTGGGCCTGAACACTCATCCTTCTCTACCTCTTTCTCTTGTGCCATCCTGAGTCTAGGGTTGAAGCTCCGCCTTTGTTGTGTCCCCTTTTGCATCAGCTATCTCTGCCTTCTTCCTCTTGGGCTCACAGTCTCCCTTACCCTGTAGAAGAGCCAAGACCTCAGTTACAGTAGCTCATAGTATTCACTAACCAGTGCTTGTCCTGCTTCTCCCTCTGTTTTTTGACCTTCCTCAAAGGATTTTTGTACTTCTTCGTCTGAATCAGAAGTCTTCCTGTCCCTTTTCTTAGAAGAACCCACACAGATTAAAGCTTCCCATGATACAGAGCTGTCAACCTTTTTCTTATCTTCCGGGCTCTTTTCCAGCTTTTGTTCCTCACCATTTTCTTTAGCTTCCTCTTGATTTTCAACAGAACCAGCACTACCAGTAGAGGACATGGTAGCACTCTTTGCTTTTTCAACCTCATCTTCTTTGTCACTTTCAGAAGGCAGCTTTGCACGCTTTTTAGGGGTGACCATTTTTTTAAAAGAGGCCCATGGTGTAATGCCTTCCTTCTTTCTTTCTCCATCAGAAGTGGCCCCTTCACCTTCTGTTTCAACAGTCTGTGCTGTGTCTCCCATTACATTTTCTGTAGGAGAGGTCTCTATAGACTCATCAGGAGAAGAGGGCGAACTGTCTCCTCCATCTACCTCTGCAGGATCACGAGACTCCAATGAGACAGGTACACTGGCGACACACTTTATTCGAGCTCGGCTAGTCCCACGAATTCGGGTATACCCGGGTGTATTGAGGTTTGTGACTGTTTTCTGCCCGAGTGCATTGAGTTATTTTCCGGCAGGGATTGAAGCATTTTATTCCCGTTGGCTGCAATACTGCACAGTACATATATATATACTGCATTACAATTCATGAATTTATGCCATCTGGTAGACACGCAAAGCATTGCAGCCTATTAAATCCTAATCATTATCATTTAACAGATCAGCCGCCCATCAGCCAGGCATGAACCCAGGCTGGGAAGGCAAATGCAACGGGGCTTGTCAGAGGTGAGGAGCGGCGCATTCCAGGTATCTGCCAGGTACATACTGGGTATTTGCTCGAATAAAGTGTGTCGGTGCAGTACTTGTTCTGTCACATACTCTGCCTTTGTCTCTTCTTCCTTCTTTCCTTTATGCTTCTTGCCTGAAAGCTTCTTTAAACCAGATCCAGTGAAAAGCTTCCTTAAAGGGCTACCTTGAAGCTTAGCCTTCTCTTGTGAAGACAGTAACTCCGCTTCAGTGGTGATGGCTTCTGGACCTTTCTCCATCAGCGTATTTTTAGTGTTGTTTTTCACCTCATTTATCTTTATAACTTCAATTTGGGTGGGGGTCTTATCAACCCTAAGTGCACCCCATGATGCCGCTCTATTACCGTCGGCAGACTCGTAGGCTTGGGCCTTTCTTTCTTGTCCCTTTAATTTACTCCGTTGGGAGTGTTGCTGGATAACCTGTGATGTCTTTCTCATCTTATTTTCCAACTGAGCGGTGTCCAACATAGCCACATGCTCAGTCTTTAGGGCCTTGAGTATCTCGTCCAGGTCACGCTTTTGTTTCTCCGCCAACTTGCGGCCAGCACGCTCAGACTCCAGGTCCTTCCTCAGGTCATGAAGCTGTCCTTCTGCATATCTTTTTTCACTCAGTGCCGCTGCCAGTTCATCCTCTTTGGCGTTAAGTCGCGACTCCACATCTCTTAGCAGGTTCAGCGCAAGGCTTAAATCTGTTTCTTTTCCTCTATTTCTGACCTGCAATTGCCTGTGCTCCTCCCAGACCTTGTCCAGCTCCAGCTGCAGTCGGTCCCTCTCATTAGCCGTGTCGTCCAGCAGCCTGTGGGTATCAGCCATCTTGATTTCATAGCGCAATGTCAGGCAAGCCACCTGACGGACGGTCACCTCCTCCCTCTCGGCGAGTTGTATTTTGCGCTCAGCAATCTGCATCTGCAGCTCTTCAATTTGATCCTGCAAATCCCCTCTCAGGGCCTTCACCTCTTCCCGGTGCTTGCTCTGGGCTTGCGTCAGCGCCGCCTTCATCTTTTGGAGCTCTGTAGTTTTTGTCGCCAGTATCGCCGCTGCTTCTGTTTTCCAGGCTTCTTTCTCCTTGGCATACTGCACCGACACACTTTATTCGAGCAAATACCCAGTATGTACCTGGCAGATACCTGGAATGCGCCGCTCCTCACCTCTGACAAGCCCCGTTGCGTTTGCCTTCCCAGCCTGGGTTCATGCCTGGCTGACGGGCGGCTGATCTGTTAAATGATAATGATTAGGATTTAATAGGCTGCAATGCTTCGCGTGTCTACCAGATGGCATAAATTCATGAATTGTAATGCAGTATATATATATATATATATATATATATACTGTGCAGTATTGCAGCCAGCGGGAATAAAATGCTTCAATCCCTGCCTGGAAAATAACCCAATGCACTCGGGCAGAAAACAGTCACAAACCTCAATACACCCGGGTATACCCGAATTCGTGGGACTAGCCGAGCTCGAATAAAGTGTGTCGCCAGTGTACTGACTCATGGAGATGGAGTTGCCTCTCTGCTTCTCCAGCTCTTGCTCCAGTCTCTGGACCTTTTCGCGCTCCCTCTCACACAGAATCACCTGGCTTTCAAGCTCCGCCCCCAGCGATGCTCTTGTGGCATACAGCGTGGCCCTCAGCTCCTCATGCTGTTCTGTGGGGACATACTGGGTACTCAGCCGTTCCTGTAGCACTTGCTGCTTCTCCTTGGCCGCTTGCAGACTTGCATGTATCTCTTGCAGCTGGCTCTGCCATAGGTGCGCTGCTTGTGTGTGCTGCTCCAGGGAGACACGTTGCATCCTCTCTGCATTCTGCAGTGCTTCCTGCACCTCTAATTTTTCTTGCGCCAATTGCGCCTTCACTTTCTGCGCTTGGTGAAGCTTCTCAGTCCCATCACTGACCTGACCGGTCAGGTTTAAAACCTCTTCTTTCAGGTTTATATTCTCCATTTTCACAGTCTCTATATCCCTTAGGACCGTCTCATTGGCTTTCTTCAAAGTACCCAGCTCTGTTTTGAGCGCGCTAGCTTCTTGGTGAGAAACTTCTAAGTCTTTGATGAAGTTTTGCACATCTCTCTGGGACATCTGATAGCACAGTCTCCAGTCAGGACTTGTTCTCTCTGATTCCATGTTAGCAATTGCGGTGTTGGCTTTATTCAAGCTTGTCGTCAGCTCCTCCAACTCACTCCGCAAGAGCTGCTCTGTTTTCTTTAAAGCCGCATACTCTTGTATAGCTGGGAGTATACATCTCTGTACCTCTGCATTAGCTTCTCGCTCCCTATTCAATTGTTTCTGCAAGACATCATAATCACGCTGGGCAGTTTGGAGTGCAGAAATTAAGGCCTCTTTTCCCTGGATCAAGGATTCAGCTTCCCTTTGCTCCTCCTTTTCCTTTGCCACCGTTCCTGTGACAATTCTGCCCATCACTCCGGTCTGCAGCACATCTCGGTGGCTTGCTGGCGCCTGTTGTCCTAATATCGCAGGCTCAAGTGGTTCAGTCACTTCCTCTGTGACTTGACAAATATTTTTATTTTTCTTCTTTCTCTTTGTTTTATTAGTTCCAGAGACATCAGTGGTACTGGGCACACACACACTGGACACTTTTGCAGCTTTCATCTGCGGGTACGTCTCTCTTCTCGGGGCCACATATGCGTCGTCATCATAATCATCATATGGCCTGAAGGGACACTGTTTTGTATGATTAAGTACATTGCAAAACTGACACTTGACAGCAGCCATTTTAAAACCCCGTTTTTTTTTTGTTTTTTTCACACTCGACGAGGCAGACTTTGCACAACACACATAAGTTGTACTTGCTTTACAATACTTGAACCTTCTGGGTTCTTCTTAGGGCAACTTCTTTGCAAAAATCCATTTTCACTTTCTTTTTACCAGACAGGGCAAACTTTACCTCACAGCACTTGCTAGCTGCAAATTCCACGCTTCAGCAAAAAATCATTTTTTTTTCTGCTTGAGTTCAGTGTCTCAACACATCTTCATCTACTGACCCCCAGAGGCGTAGCATCCCACTTCTGACACCACCTGTGGCAGGACGGCCTCGCGGCGGGGTCAGTAAGACGCTTGACATGATGGGAAACTTTAAACACTAGTGGTTTATTAGCCACAACCAAAATAAGTACGGGTGCACTGTCCCTTTAAGAAACTACTTTCTTGCAAATTAAAGCCTGTTCCCTTTAGGGAAACTAACTCACTTCTTGAGCCCTTACTAACAGGACAGCCAGCTAATCTGGTCATGCCCAAAACATGCTACACAAACGATAACCAATAAGCATAATAAGAATAAAGTCTTATCTGTTTCAGCTCCAAACAGCAAACAGGAACACGGTTCCGGGGAGCAGGCTGTGTCTAGCCGCGCAGCAATGTTTATCTTTATCCTGGGTTGGGGTCCCAGCTGGTCCCAGCAGCAAAGCTTCTCGCAGGACTGGGGACCAGGGCAGCAGCAGCTGCTACGGCTTCCAAGCCGGGAGAGTTCTCTCCACCTTCCTGTGGAAAAACAAGCTCACCTTGTGTGAGCAACTTCCTGCTTTTTAAAGCACTTGTTTCACTGATAGTTCAGCCCCTGTTTAATTAGGCTGCAGGTGTGCTTCTTTCTGTCTGAGGAGATTAACACTCTGTGAACTGGCTGCAGCATCTCTCCATTCACTGTCACAGCCTACTGAGTCAGTGACTCTGTCACAATATATATAATTAGCGTGTGTATGTATATATATATATATATATATATATATATATATATATGCAAATATAACTGTATGCTCATCTGCATGTCTTAGGCAGGTCTGCAACCCCGCCTTTCCCCATCATCACCCAGCATACAGCACTTCCACTGCAGCAAGGGATTCTGGGAAATGACATGCAAATGAGCACACAGTGTCACTTTTTGCCTCAATAACCATTTTTAACATGGTTCCCTATAGGCTTAAGCTTGCTGCATGGTCACAGCTTTGAGCACAGCCAGGGTTAAGGTGCATACCCAGAAAACCACCCACAGACAGCTGTTTCGACCTTGATGGGTCTCATCAGTGTGGGGTTGGCTTTACTGGGAATGCAAGAGAGGCCCATCAAGGTCGAAAAAGCTGTCTGTGGGTGGTTTTCTGGGTATGCACCTTAACCCTGGCTGTGCTCAAAGCTGTGACCATGCAGCAAGCTTAAGCCTATAGGGAACCATGTTAAAAATGGTTATTGAGGCAAAAAGTGACACTGTGTGCTCATTTGCATGTCATTTCCCAGAATCCCTTGCTGCAGTGGAAGTGCTGTATGCTGGGTGATGATGGGGAAAGGCGGGGTTGCAGACCTGCCTAAGACATGCAGATGAGCATACAGTTATATTTGCTTTCCTGTGGAGGGTTTTTGTCACTTTTTTTACTCACCATAACTTAACTCAGTATTATGGTTTTATATGTGTGTGTGTGTGTGTGTGTGTGTGTGTGTGTGTGTGTGTGTGTGTGTGTGTGTGTGTGTGTGTGTGTGTGTGTGTGTGTGTGTGTGTGTGTGTGTGTGTGTGTGTGTGTGTGTGTGTGTGTGTGTGTGTGTGTGTGTGTGTGTGTGTGTGTGTGTGTGTGTGTGTGTGTATATGTGTATGTATATATGTATATTAGTGTGTGTGTATCTATATGTATGTATGTATGTGTGTGTTATATCTACTATATATTTGTGAAAGCACTGTATGTTTGTCTGCATGGCCTGTGTCCCTAGGGGAAATCTCATTGGTCCCTTGGGCCGCCTGCCCCCCGCACCTCTCATTGGCCTGAGGCGGAGTGACGGGCCAAAACACACACACACACACACACACACACACACACACACACACACACACACACACACACACACACACACACAGCGCTCATCGTGACCCCGTGCACCTCTTCCTCTCCCCAGTTCTCCCGGTTTCCCGCATTTTTTTACTCCCCCCCTCTCCCCCCCGGCGCCGCTACAGTCACGGCTCTCAGCACCCATAGGCCACTCCCTCACCCTCGGCGCTCTCCTCCTCCCCCCCTCCCCCCCCCCCCCACACACACAGAGCACGCGGCTCTCCCCCTCACCCTGCGCTCTCTCCCTCACCCCCCCCCCCCACACAGAGCACGCGGGTCTCCCCTCACCAGGCGCTCTCCCTCACCCACACCCCCCACACACAGAGCACGCCGCTCTCACCCCTCACCCGGCGCTTTCCCTCACCCCCCCCCACACACACAGAGCACGCAGCTCTCCCCTCACCCGGCGCTCTCCCTCACCCCCCCCCACACACACACACACACACACAGAGCACGCGGCTCTCCCCTCACCCGGCGCTCTCCCCTCACCCCCCCCCCCACACACACACAGAGCACGCGGCTCTCCCCTCACTCGGCGCTCTCCCTCACCCCCCCACCCCCCACACACAGAGCACGCGGCTCTCCCCTCACCCGGCGCTCTCCCCCCCCCACACACAGAGCACGCGGCTCTCCCCCTCACCCGGCGCTCTAACTCACCCCCCCCCCCCCCCACACACAGAGCACGCGGCTCTCCCCTCACCCGGCGCTCTCCCCCCCCCCAACACACACAGAGCATGCGGCTCTCCCCTCACACGGCGCTCTCCCCCCCCCACACACACAGAGCACGCGGCTCTCTCCTCACCCGGCGCTCTCCCTCACCCCCCCCCCCACACACATAGCACGCGGCTCTCCCCTCACCCGGCGCTCTCCCTCACCCCCCCCCCACACACAGAGCACATGACTCTCCCCCCCCCCACACACAGAGCACGCGGCTCTCCCCTCACCCGGTGCTCTCCCTCACCCCCCCCCCCCCACACAGAGCACGTGGCTCTCCCCTCACCCGGCGCTCTCCCTCACCCCTCCCCCCCACACACAAAGCACGCGGCTCTCCCCTCACCCGGCGCTCTTCCCCCCCCCCACACACAGAGCATGCGGCTCTCCCCTCACCCGGCGCTCTCCCCTCACCCCCCCCACACACACAGAGCACGCGGCTCTACCCTCACCCGGCGCTCTCCCTCACCCCCCCACACACAGAGCACGTGGCTCTCCCTTCACCAGGCACTCTCCCCCCCCCACACACAGAGCACGCGGCTCTCCCCTCACACGGCGCTCTCCCTCACCCCCCCACACACACAGAGCACGCGGCTCTCCCCCTCACCCGGCGCTCTCCCTCACCCCCCCCACCCCCCACACACAGAGCATGCGGCTCTCCCCTCACCCGGCGCTCTCCCCCCCCCACACACAGAGCACGCGGCTCTCCCCTCACCCGGCGCTCTCCCCTCACCCCCCCCCCCCCACACACAGAGCACGCGGCTCTCCCCTCACCCGGCGCTCTCCCCCCCCCCCAACACACACAGAGCATGCGGCTCTCCCCTCACAAAGCGCTCTCCCCCCCACACAAACAGAGCACGCGGCTCTCTCCTCACCCGGCGCTCTCCCTCACCCCCCCCCACACACACACAGAGCACGCGGCTCTCCCCTCACCCGGCGCTCTCCCTCACCCCCCCCCACACACATAGCACGCGGCTCTCCCCTCACCCGGCGCTCTCGCTCACCCCCCCCCACACACAGAGCACATGACTCTCCCCCCCCCCCCACACACAGAGCACGCGGCTCTCCCCTCACCCGGTGCTCTCCCTCACCCCCCCCCCCCACACAGAGCACGTGGCTCTCCCCTCACCCGGCGCTCTCCCTCACCCCCTCCCCCCCACACACAGAGCACGTGGCTCTCCCCCTCACCCGGCGCTCTCCCCCCCCCCACACACAGAGCATGCGGCTCTCTCCCCTCACCCGGCGCTCTCCCTCACCCCCCCCACACACACAGAGCACGCGGCTCTACCCTCACCCGCCGCGCTCTCCCTCACCCCCCCCCCCACACAGAGCACGTGGCTCTCCCTTCACCAGGCACTCTCCCCCCCCCCACACACAGAGCACGCGGCTCTCCCCTCACACGGCGCTCTCCCCTCACCCCCCCCCACACACACAGAGCACGCGGCTCTCCCCTCACCCGGCGCTCTCCCTCACCCCCCCACACACACAGAGCACGCGGCTCTACCCCTCACCCGGCGCTCTCCCTCACCCCCCCCCCACACAGAGCACGTGGCTCTCCCCTCACCAGGCACTCTCCCCCCCCCCCCCCACACACACACAGACACGCGGCTCTCCCCTCACCCGGCGCTCTCCCCTCACCCCCCCCCACACACAAACACAGAGCACGCGGCTCTCCCCCTCACCCGGCGCTCTCCCTCACCCCCCCCCCCACACACACACACAGAGCACGCGGCTCTCCCCTAACCCGGCGCTCTCCCTCACCCCCCCCACACACAGAGCACGCGGCTCTCCCCTTACCCGGCGCTCTCTCCCTCACCCCCCCACCCCCCACACACAGAGCACGCGGCTCTCCCCTCACCCAGCGCTCTCCCCCCCCCCCACACACAGAGCACGCGGCTCTCCCCTCACCCGGCGCTTTCCCTCACCCCCCCCCCTCCCCACACACACAGAGCACGCGGCTCTCCCCTTACCCGGCGCTCTCCCTCACCCCCCCCACCCCCCACACACAGAGCACGCGGCTCTCCCCTCACCCGACGCTCTCCCCCCCCACACACAGAGCACGCGGCTCTCCCCTCACCCGGCGCTCTCCCTCACCCCCCCCCCCACACACAGAGCACGCGGCTCTCCCCTCACCCGGCGCTCTCCCCCCCCCCCAACACACACAGAGCACGCGGCTCTACCCTCACCCGGCGCTCTCCCTCACCCCCCCCCCACACAGAGCACGTGGCTCTCCCCTTCACCAGGCACTCTCCCCCCCCCCCCCCACACACAGAGCACGCGGCTCTCCCCTCACACGGCGCTCTCCCTCACCCCCCCCACACACACAGAGCACGCGGCTCTCCCCTCACCCGGCGCTCTCCCTCACCCCCCCCACACACACAGAGCACGCGGCTCTAACCCTCACCCGGCGCTCTCCCCTCACCCCCCCCCACAGAGAGCACGTGGCTCTCCCCCTCACCAGGGCACTCTCCCCCCCCCCCCCCACACACACAGACACGCGGCTCTCCCCTCACCCGGCGCTCTCCCCTCACCCCCCCCCCCACACACAAACACAGAGCACGCGGCTCTCCCCTCACCCCGGCGCTCTCCCTCACCCCCCCCCCTCCACACACACACAGAGCACGCGGCTCTCCCCTCACCCGGCGCTCTCCCTCACCCCCCCCCACACACAGAGCACGCGGCTCTCCCCTCACCCGGCGCTCTCCCCTCACCCCCCCACCCCCCACACACAGAGCACGCGGCACTCCCCTCAGCCCAGCGCTCTCCCACCCCCACACACAGAGCACGCCGGCTCTCCCCCTCACCCGGCGCTCTCCCTCACCCCCCCCCCCCCCCACACACACACAGAGCACGCGGCTCTCCCCTCACCCGGCGCTCTCCTCTCCCTCACACCCCCCCCCCCCCACACACACAGAGCACGCGGCTCTCCCCTCACCCGGCGCTCTCCCTCACCCCCCCCACCCCCCCACACACAGAGCACGCGGCTCTCCCCTCACCTGACGCTCTCACCCCCCCCACACACAGAGCACGCGGCTCTCCCCTCACCCGGCGCTCTCCCTCACCCCCCCCCCCCCCACACACAGAGCACGCGGCTCTCCCCTCACCCGGCGCTCTCCCCCCCCCCCCAACACACACAGAGCATGCGGCTCTCCCCTCACACGGCGCTCTCCCCCCCCCACACACACAGAGCACGCGGCTCTCTCCTCACCCGGCGCTCTCCCTCACCCCCACCCCCCCCCCCCACACACACACAGAGCATGCGGCTCTCCCCTCACCCGGCGCTCTCCCCTCACCCCCCCCCCCCCCACACAGAGCACGCGGCTCTCCCCTCACCCGGCGCTCTCCCTCACCCCCCCCCACCACACAGAGCACATGACTCTCCCCCCCCCCCACACACAGAGCACGCGGCTCTCCCCTCACCCGGTGCTCTCCCCTCACCCCCTCCCCCCCACACACAGAGCACGCGGCTCTCCCCTCACCCGGCGCTCTCCCCCCCCCCACACACAGAGCATGCGGCTCTCCCCTCACCCGGCGCTCTCACTCACCCCCCCACACACACAGAGCACGCGGCTCTACCCTCACCCGGCGCTCTCCCCTCACCCCACCCCACACAGAGCACGTGGCTCTCCCTTCACCAGGCACTCTCCCCCCCAACCACACACAGAGCACGCGGCTCTCCCCTCACACGGCGCTCTCTCCCTCACCCCCCCACACACACAGAGCACGCGGCTCTCCCCCTCACCCGGCGCTCTCCCTCACCCCCCCCACACACACAGAGCACGCGGCTCTACCCTCACCCGGCGCTCTCACCGTCACCCCCCCCACACAGAGCACGTGGCTCTCCCCTCACCAGGCACTCTCGCCCCCCCCCCCCCCCACACACACACAGACACGCGGCTCTCCCCTCACCCGGCGCTCTCCCTCACCCCCCCTCGCCCCCCACACACAAACACAGAGCACGCGGCTTTCCCCTCACCCGGTGCTCTCCCTCACCCCCCCCCCACCACACACACAGAGCACGCGGCTCTCCCCTCACCCCCCCCCACACACAGA